>NC_081569.1:69469033-69504881 GCF_022355385.1 Mustela nigripes
ATTTATTTATTTGACAGAGAGAGATCACAAGTAGTCAGAGAGGCAGGCAGAGAGAGAGAGAGGAGAAAGCAGGCTCCCCGCTGAGCAGAGAGCCCGATGCGGGACTCGATCCCAGGACCCTGAGATCATGACCTGAGCCGAAAGCAGCGGCTTAACCCACTGAGCCACCCAGGCGCCCCAGATTGAGGTTATTCTAAGTGAGTAGTAGTATCTCATGATTTCCATTTGCACTTCTCCAATGACATATTATGTGAATCATCTTTTCAAATCCTTACTTGCCATCTGTAGATCTTCTTTTTTCAGGTGTCTATTAAGGTCTTTGGCCGAATTTTTACCCAGATTGTTGTCCTATTGTTAAGTTTTAAGAGTTCTTTGTATATTTTGGATAATAATCTTTTATTAGATCTGTATTAATTTTAGTGAGGTCCAGCTTTTCAATTCTTTCTTTTCATGGACCAAGCCTTTGGTGTTCTATCTGAAGAGTCATTGCTAAACCCTAGGTTATCTAGATTTTCTTCTGGGTTGTCTTCTAGGATGTCAATAGTTTTGCATTTTACATTTAGGTGATACATTTTGAGTTAGTTTTTTTTTTGCATGTGGTCGTCTCGTTATGCTAGCACCATTTGTTGTAAAGACCATCTTTTCTCCATTGCGTTGCCTTTGCTCCTTTGTCAAAAATGAGTTGACTGTACTTACGTGGCTCTATTTCTCGGCTCTCTCTTCTGTTCCATTGATCTATTTGTCTAGTCTTTCACTACTGCCACACTGTTTTGGTTACTGTAGCTTTATAGTAAGTCTTAAAGTCTGATAGTGTCACTCCTCTAACTTTGTTTTTCATTTTCAATATTATGTTGGTTGTTTTGGGTCTTTTGCCTCTCCATATAAACTTTAAAAGTAGTTTGTCGATAAATATAAAAGAACTTGCTGGGATTTTCACTGCAATTGTATTAAATCTATAGCTCAAGTTGAGAAGAACTGACATCTTGACAATATTGAGTCTCTCCCAGTATCTCTCCATTTAGTTCTCTTTTATTGTTTTCAATAAAGTTGTATCATTTTCCTCATATAGAGCTTGTACATATTTTGTTATATTTATGTGTATTTCCATTTACATTAACTTTTTTTTCAAACTGTGTTTCTCTTCTTTTATCAGTACATGTAGGTTTGCCATATTCTTTTAATGAGTAGGTAGCACCTTATTAGGTGATATGCTGTAAGTTATTTAGCCATTTTCACATTGGTGAACTTTCATCATGTTTTGCTGTCACAAGCAACAGGTCAGTGAACAACCCTAACATATGTCTTTATGTATCCATGCTATTTTTTCTGTAGATTAGACCTCTAGATACATAATTATTGGGTCATAGAATACCAACATTTTCCATTTTGATAGGTGAGGCCAAATGAGTCTTCTAGAAAGTTTGCATCAGTTTACCTTCTCACCAACATAACGACAATGTGTTTCCCTCCACATTGCTGCCAATAGCACATGTTATCTCTTTTCACTTTTTTTTTTTTGCTACTCAAAAGGTATTTCATTTTTTATTTCACAGATTAACGACTTTTTATATTTTTGGTTGAGTGGCAAAGACTCTTCTGATCATATTACTTGTTCATTTCTAATTGACTTGTCTACTGATTTGTAGGAGCTCTGTGTATATTGAGATATTAACACTGTGTATGTTTAATATATGCTGCAAACATTTTGTTAACTGCTTTTGAGAATTGTTCCATTTTGCCTTTCTGTCCGTTTCTCTTTCCATATCTTTGTCAAAATTAAACCTCCAAAATGGGTATCCGAGAAGGGTGGATATAGTCAAGAGGCCAGAGGGGACACCTGGCTGGCTCTTGATCTTGGGGTCATGAGTTTGAACCCCATGTTGAGCATGGACCCTACTTAAAAAGAATAAGTAAATAAATAAATATTTTTTAAAAATATTCCAGAAGAACAGTATGGTTTTGGAAATGAAAAGACTGTTTCTTTTTTGCATCTCAGATCCTGTGGCTTGATTATTATAGTCTGAAAGTGGTCCATATACAACAGCAATAACTGCCTCTTTGAAACTTTAACTCTGAACCATACCATTCCTATGCTTACTTTATTGAGAATAAGCTGTACTATCATTGATATTAGAGTATTATCAGAATCTGAGCATAGGAAGGAAAGTGCCTTTTGGGGGAAGTCATCTCCGATTTTGGCAGGAGAGCCCCTACATTTTCTTTTTAAGATTAAAATTTGTCTTAAAAAAAGAGCAAAAATAAAATTAAGTTAAAATTTATGTGTTAGATGTGGTCAAAGGTGAGAAGGTCAAACCAATATTTGAGGAACCGCCCAATCCTACCAATGTGGAAGTGAGTCTGCAGCAAATGAAAGCCAATGATCCCAGCCTGCAAGAAGTCAACCTCAACAACATTAAGGTATTTCATTATGGTTACTGTCAGTTACTTGATGTATCATGAAGTTAGAAAATTTAACAGTGATGACCAATGGCCTGCTTTCATACCTGGTTCCAATCCCTTGTAGTCCCCAATTATGACACAAGATATTCTGTTGCAAAGAAGAAATTTTTAAAAAAGTGATTTCTGGAATTCTTCAGAAAGAATCATCGTATTTGTGTTAAACATATAATATTGGTTATCTACTGCTGGGTAGTAAATTACTCTAAAACCTGGAGGCTTAAAACAACAAACATTACTTCACACAGTTTTTGAGTGTCAGGAATCTGGACTTAGCTGGGGAGTTGTGGCTCGGGTCTCAAGTGAGGCTGTTAGTAAAGCTGTCATCAGGGGCTGTAATCATCTGAAGGCTTGACTGGGGTGGAAGGATCCACTTTCAAGATGGCACACTCAAGCGGCATGGGTCTCTCCATAGAGCTGTCTCAGTGTCCTCATGTCATGACGATGTGCTTCTCTCAGTGCACGCGGTCAAAGAGAAAAAGAAAGAACAAACAGGAAGCCACGGTGCCTTTTATAGCCTATTCCCTAAAGTTACAGTTGTTACTTCTGCTTTATTCTCTTTGGTAATTAGTCATGTCACTCTCAAAGAGAGGGGAAAGAAGGGTGTGTGTGAGATAGATAGGTGGGTAGATAGAGGGAGAGAGAGAGAGTACATTGCCTGTATCTATTTTGTTGCTTCTTTTTGGGCTAACATCTGCCATTTAGTAATAATAACTGGCTTACATTGAGTACTCACTCTGTGCCATACCCTTTGCTAAATTCTTGAAATTCATTACGATAGTTCCCTGTTGTCTATGGTTTTGCTTTTCATGATTTCAGTTACCCTCAGTCAACCACAGTGCAGAAGTAGGTGATCCTCCTGATGTACTGTCAGAAGATCAGGAGTAGCCTAACATTATATCACCGTGCCTATGTCATTCACCTCACCTCACCTCATCACATGGGCATTTTATCATCTCACATCACAAGAAGAAGAGTGAGTATAGCTATATTTTGAGAGAGAGAGAGAGAGACCACAGTCATATAACTTCTATTATAATATATTTTTATAGTTATTCTATTATTGGTTACTGTTGTCAATCTCTTACTGTGCCTAACTTATACATTGAACTCTATCATAGGTATGTAAATATAGAAAAAAATACATATATTGTTCAGTGCTATCCGTGGTTGCAGGCATCCATGGGGGTCTTGGAACACATCCCCCATGGATAAGGGGAGACTACTGCATCTCATTTAATTCTCAGTGCCACTTAAAGGGGTTAAGTTGCTCATGGCCACAGAGCTAATCTGTAAGCATCCAGGACTCATGTCAACCTCTAGTGTATCCCATGTTGCCTCCCTCCCAGTGGTCGGGACTGTGCTGAGTGCTGTGAAAGAGGGAGTAGGAATCATTTGGTCTTTATTCTGAAAATCTTATATTAGGAGCAAAACACTAAATAATTAACTACAACATGATGTGGTAAACCCCCTAGTGTTATGGAATTGCAGGTGAAGAATTTTTTCATTTTGCCTAGGGGAGTCAATAAACAAAGGAGGTGATATTTCAGCTAGGAATGAATCAAAGAAAAGGACAATAGAATTTCCAGGTGAAGGGAAAAGCATACCTGAGGGTGTGGAGCAGAGAAAGAGCATGATATGTTTAAAGATTGGCAAGTAGGTCAGTCTGGCTAGAATATAGAGAATGAAAGAGAAAAGGAGGGAAGTTGGGTATGTGCATAATTTCTTGGCTAAAATGAACAGAAAGGTGATGTTAGAATGTCTTATTGTGTTAGATTCCCTTATTAGACACTAAGTGGTGCTACTGGCCAGAAAGGCTCCATGGCTCAAAAATGGTTAATGAGTCTTTTAGAAAGGATTTAGCTATCTAAAGCCATAAGGTATTTAAAAGCTGTGGGTCCTTGACTTGGGGTAGCTGGGACTACAGAACGGTTTATCAACTGTCTGTGTCTTCTTCATTTTAGAACATTCCAATTCCAACCCTGAAGGAATTTGCAAAAGCTCTGGAAACCAACACTCATGTAAAGAAGTTCAGCCTGGCTGCAACCCGTAGCAATGACCCCGTGGCGATCGTAAGTAAAATTTTAGAAAAAAATTTTTTTTAGAAATATAACCTAAGGGTACCTGGGTGGCTCAGTTGGTTAACTGACTGCCTTTGACTCAGGTCATGATCCTACAGTCCCAGGATCAAGTTCTACATTGGGCTCCCTGCTCAGTGGGGAGTCTGTATTTCCCTCTGACCCTCCCCACTTCCTCTCTCTCTCATTCTCTCTCTCTCCCAAATAAATACAATCTTAAATATATATATATATATATAATATATATATGATGAAAGTATTTAATTCAGTAGAAACTATCTTTAATTTGTTTTACCAATTAACAATTTTTAGATCTGATAAATGTATTTTCTACACAGTTAAACACCATCAGTTATAATGAGACAATAAAACAGAACCCAAATGTCAGGCACTTTGAATTAACTAAAATTTTGTGAGCACTACACTTTTAGGTGAAAGAAATAAGATTGGATTTGTCATTTAGCTAAATAAACATTTAGATTTTGCTCTGCGCTTAGTACAAGTTTTCTGAAACTTTTGTATCTATGTGAACAAACTGGCACAGTCCATGGATACTATAAGACCCCCAAATCCTATAGGAAGTCAGCACATATAAAAGGATATTTCATTTTAATCTTTGAAATGGATTAGTATGTTTCAAAAATACTTTAAACAATGAAATCTTGGGGCACCTGGGTGGCTCAGTGGGTTAAAGCCTCTGCCTTCGGCTCAGGTCGTGATCCCAGAGTCCTGGGATCGAGTCCCGCATCAGGCTCTGTGCTCAGCAGGGAGCCTGCTTTCTCCTCTCTCTCTGCCTGCCTCTCTGTCTACCTGTGATCTCTGTCAAATAAATAAATTTTAAAAAAATGAAAATCTTAAAACTTTTTTTAACGCTGTTAACCAGAATGTGAAAAGAATAACCGATCAAAAGCCCTGTTGGGTAGGAGGTTGGGTGAGCCTGGTGGTGGGTATTAAGGAGGACACGTATTGCATGGAGCACTGGGAGTGGTGCATAAACAACGAATTTTGGAACACTGAAAAGAAATGTTAAAAATAAATAAAAATTTCGGGGCGCCTGGGTGGCTCAGTGGGTTAAGCCGCTGCCTTCGGCTCAGGTCATGATCTTAGGGTCCTGGGATCGAGTCCCGCATCGGACTCTCTGCTCAGCAGGAAGCCTGCTTCCTTCTCTCTCTCTCTCTGCCTGCCTCTCAGTGTACTTGTAATTTCTCTCTGTCAAATAAATAAATAAAATCTTTAAATAAATAAATAAATAAATAAATAAATAAATAAATAAAATTTTAAAAAACAAAAAAGCCCTGTTCCTTCCATGCATTTTAGGTAATTTGACTAAATAAGGGTGCCCTGGACCCAAGTAAGCACTACAACTATTACCACATCAATGTTATTACTATTAATAGCTAAAATTTCTTGGGCAATTAGTAAATGTCAGCAGTAATCTCTGTGCTTTACACACATCAGCTAACCTAATCCTCACAGTAATATTATGAGGTATGTACTATTATTAGTTCCCGCTTTAACAAATGAGCAGTCTCAGGCTCAGAGAAGTTAAGTATCTTTTCCAGAGTAACACAGCCAATAAGTGGTACCACTGGGTTTTTCTGGTACTATAAGCAGGATGCTTCAGCCATCAAGCTATGCTTGATGTACAGTTGTACACCATGCCTCCCTGTCATACAATTGCTAAAATATGTCTGTTTGGGGCAGCCTGAGCATCAGGCTGTGGTTCTACAAACGTCTAATGCTCAGCCCTTGAATCAAGCTGGAAAAACAAGTTTTCTTGACTTGATGTGATTTAAAATAACATGTCTGTTGGAAGACCTAAAATAGGTAACTTGCGGGAGGTTCCTGGGTGGCTCAGTCAGTTAAGCATCTGACTCTTTGGATTTCGGTTCAGGTCATAATCTCAGGATTGTGAGATTTAGCCCCAAGTTGGGCTCTGCATTGGGCGTAGAACCTGTTTAAGATTCTCTCTCTTTCCCTCCGCTCCACCCCTAAAAAATAAAATAAAATAAGATAAAAAAAAAAAATAACACCACATGAAAGTAGTGGCTTACCTATCACGGTTCTGGCACAGAGTACATGTTCAAACACCACTTGTTAAAAGAATGAATGAATATGCCCTCCAAATTCTCAGCAATTAAGAATATTTCCATGCTGTCAACAGCATATATAAGTATGCATATAACAGGGACTAAGTTACAGATCTGATGTTTTCACCAGCAGTTATTACATATGTAAATGTGTAAGTTGAAAGCAGTTTTGAATTTGAAACCTATAATTAAAATAGAAAAAGAGAGGGTGCCTGGGTGGCTCGGTGGGTTAAAGCCTCTGCATTTGGCTAAGGTTATGATTCCAGGATCCTGGGATTGAGCCCATCGAGCTCTCTGCTCAGTGGGGAGCCTGCTTGCTCCTCTCTCTCTGTCTACTTGTGATCTCTCTTTCTGTCAAATAAATAAATAAAATCTTAAAAAAGAAAAAGAAAAAGAGTAGAACCAGATCATCGGTAAAGGTGAAGTTAACAATTTAAGGATTTTTATCAGTATATGATTTATATAACCTCTGTTGTTGGGTAGATTTGTTTTCAATAAAGCAAAATATTTGCAGTACATTTTGTATCTAAGTGACTAAAGGGATGAATAAAGAAATGATTTTTATCTCTATATAATACGTTGCAGTAAAATTGCAGGGATGGAAATAGGTTATAGTCCATTGTCAATACCACCAGTCTAACTCTTTTACCCAGTCAAAAAGATAACTTGCTAAAGGACTAAATAAATTCTAAATCTAGTAAACTCTTCCATACTGTTTCTAATGCAGCAACCATGTGTTGATTGCATATCATGTGACAAGCACACCACACAATTGAAAGGAATAGTTGCAGTCCTTAGGGTGTGAAGTGACAAGCCTCTCTGGCCTGATTCCTGGATGGGATCCTATGGTCCAGCCCTCACCTGGTAGCCCTCAGGTGGTTCTCGTTTCAGCCATGCCAGATTCAAGAAAGAACCTTTCTGTAGGTTGAAATTGTTTGATTACCCCAGAGGCAACAGAGATTTTCAAAAGGTGATTATGACTGAACAACTCACGGTAAAGAATTAAAGATGGGGGCTCCTGCCTGGCTGGGCTGGTTCAGTTGATACAGCATGTGGCTCTCGATCTTGGGGTTGTGAGTTTGAGCCCCACTTTGGGTATAGAGATTACTTAAAAAAAAGAAGAAGAAGAAAAGAATTAAAGAGCAGTGTTAAAGCAAAGAGTTTCAAGAAATTTTTCTCTTTAAAATTCACAAACAGAAGGTTGCTGGTACGACTCAGTCAGTTAAGCATCTGCCTTTGGCTCAAGTCATGATCCCCAGGTCTTGGGATCCAGTGCCGCATCAGGCTTCCTGCTCTCAGGGTAGCCTGATTTTCCCTCTCCCGCTGCCCACCTCACTCATTCTCTTTCTCTGCCCACCCTGCCCCATGTCAAATAAATAAAATCTTTTAAAAAGCTGCAGAAAATTAAGTTCAGAAACAGATTCAGTGAGGCACTTGTGGGATTATTGTAAACATACGCAGATTATGTATATGAGATGGCGTTATCCCCATTCTACAGATGAGGCAACCGAGGCTTGAGTAACTTCACTAAGATTACACAGCATGTAGACAAGCCAGGAAGTGCATTTAATGAACCTGTAATCAAGTTCAGTTCACCATGCCCCAAGTGCTTCTGTGTAGCCACATCTTTAGCAGGGGGCAGAAAAAGTCCAGATACATTAAAAAATGCTTTTACTATTAACAATGATGCCATATAAAAGTGATGAGTTTAGAATGGCACTGTTCATAACAAATAAAATGAGAGCCACGGATGTAAGCCACAGGTATGATTTAAAATTTTTCTAGTAGCCACATTAAAAAAAAAGAAATAAATGGAAGTCATTTTAATAATGTATTTTATTTAAACCAATACATCCCAAATATTATTTCAAAATATAATTTGAAAGTGTAATAAGGTATTTTCCTTACTTTTTTTCATACCACATATTTGAAATCCAGTGCAAATTTTCCATTTACAGCACGTCTTAATTCAGACCAATCATTTTCCAAGGGCTTAAGAGCCACATGTGTCTTGAGGCTACCCTGTGGATGGTCCAGATTTGGACAATGCTTTCCATATAATCCTATAAAGCACAGAAAGCAAAACCTTCTCTTTAAAAATGTATTTCTAGGGGCACCTGGGTGGCTCAGTGGGTTAAACCTCTGCCTTCAGCTTGGGTTGTGATCCCAGGGTCCTGGGACTGAGCCCCACATTGGGCTCTCTGCTCAGCAGGGAGTCTGCTTCCTCCTCTCTCTCTCTCTGCCTGCCTCTCTACCTACTTGTGATCTCTGCCTGTCAAATAAATAAATCGAATCTTTAAAAAAAAAATGTTTTTCTACTGTAACTATTTATATAACATTTAAGAAATCTAGTCTTTGTTTTACTGATGTTATCCCCAGCACATGTAATAGATGCTTAAATATTTGCTGAACTGAAATTAACTTGGGCCTGCAGCCCAGGGTTATGTTTGGCTGGGTCTCCTCTGTTTTGTTCAGTATGAGAAAAGTGTTTTCTCAGTTTAAAAGAAAGTGGCAAGATCCTGGCTACTTGCCAGGAAGTCCTGCAACTTTTTTTTATAAAGGCCTAATTGCTTCGACATTTTGTTATTCTAATAATGAACATAAATCTTGAAGCCTGGAGTGTCCATAAGGAAAAGCCTGATGTATTTCCGTCTGATGCTGTAATTAAAATGTGTACATTTAATTCTAATTAAGGACCTAGCAGTGAATAAATAACGCTTTAATTTACATGGTGTACAATGATGTCAGTCCAAATCTTCGAGCTTTCTTTGCAGTTAAAGTAACTGTTTGACTAATACAAAAGGATTATTCTTCTAGTCTAGTGCTTCTCAACTTGGGGTAATTTTGCCCTCCAGGGGACATTTGGCAGGGTCTGAAGATATTTTTTGGTTGTCATGACTGGGAAGAGTGCTGTTGGCTTTCAGTGGGTCTCAGAAGCTGCTAAACATCCTGTAGGACACAGGATAACGTCCCACAACAAAGAATCCTCTGGTCTCAAACGTCATTGGTGCCAAGGTTGAGAAATCCTGTTCTGGTCCCAAGTTAGATTCCTTCTCTTCCTTCTTCCTGTGTTTTCCACCATAAAAACAATTAAAATAATTAAGAAGTTCCTTGTTCCATTTCCCAGAGCAATCAGTATTAGCAATTTGTTTTTCATTCTTTTATCTGTTGTCTTTATGACTTTAATCAAAGTGGTTCTCAATCCTGAAATAAAATCTTTTCTTAAAAAAGAAAAAGGGGGGGGGGCACCTGGGTGTCTCAGTCAGATAAGCATTTGCCTGCAGCTCAGCCCATGATCTCAGGGCTTTTTAAAAATACAGAAGTCCAGGGATGCCTGGATGGCTCAGTCAGTTGGGTGTCCTGCTGCTTGGTTTTGTCTCTGGTTGTGGTCTCAGGGTGGTGAGATTGAGCCCTGTGTTGGGCCGTGTGCTCTGCATAAATTCTGCTTGTACCTCTCCCTCCCCACAACCACCACCCCTCCCCGCCACGTCTACTCTCTCTCTCTTTCTCTCTAAAATAAATAAATAAATAAATAAATAAATAAATAAATAAATAAATAAAATCTTTTTTAAAATTATATAGCGATCCAATCTACAGCCCAAGATTCTGATTTAATTCATCTGGGGGTGGTGTATATATTTAAAGCTTCTAGATCATTCTAACATGCAGGCAGAGTAGAAAACCCGTGATATACATCCTTTTTTGTTTTTGATTTATCATCTTAGGTAATTTTTGTTTCTCCATTAGGAAAGCTGAGAGCGATTCTATACTCTGCCTTCATCCTTCTCCTTTTTCTTTCTCCAAATTGTAGCTATTCCATTGCTTTCACATATTTCAGCTTTATATATGTTTATGCCCTTATAGTCTATGTTTTGTATATGGATTAATTACAAAAATTTAACACTTTTCACCAGTATTTACAGTTACCTGGCTATGTAAATGTGTAAATCTCCGTTTTCATGGGCGTTGGTATCTACTGACTAATGCTGGTCTGAGTCTTGTTCCTTTGAAAGTAACTTGTTTTTTCTTACTAGATACTTTTAGGACTCTCTCTTTGCCCTTGGAGTTCTGAAATTTCACTTGTATGTGCCTGAGCATCCAGTGGGTTCTTTCAGATGAAGACTCATAACTCTCAACTCTAGGAAATTTGTTTCCTATTTAACTTTTTTCCCTTCTCTTCTTTCTTTTTTTCTTTTGTCCTTCTGAAACTTCTGCTAAATGAATGTTGAACTTCTTTGTCTTTATCCATACCTTTTAATTTGTCTCATATTTCCTAGCTTTGTCTTTTTACTCTACCTTCTCAAGAATATCCCCAGATTTATGTTCTCACTCACCAACTTGGTCTTTCAGCCATGCACATTTTGTAATTCTGGATGTCCATTACTTTTCCTTATTTCAATGTAGTATTTGAACTTCTCAGAACATTTTCTTTCCTTTTTTTAAAGACTTTATTTATTTACTTGACAGACAGAAATCACAAGTAGGCAGAGAGGCAGGCAGAGAGAGAGAGAGAGAGAGAGAGAGGAGGAAGCAGGCTCCTTGCAGAGCAGAGAGCCCGATGTGGGGCTCGATCCCAGGACCCTGGGATCATGACCTGAGCCAAAGGCAGAGGCTTAATCCACTGAGCCACCCAGGCACCCTCAGAACATTTTCTTATTCAAATTCCTCTTTTTTTTTCTCCCCACAATAGCCAGTATTTATTTTATGGATACAGTGTATTTTCTTTTTCTTTTTTGGTGGGAAAGAAGAGGGAGAATAACAATTAGAAATTTTACATTAGTTTCTGTTCCCTGAATAATCTCTGTTCTCTCTATGGCATATTGTCCATTTGGCTAACGTGATTTTTCTCTTCCATGAGGTTGGTTTTCCTACTTTGTCTGGCAGTCACTGGTTGCCAGACTTGCAGAGAACGAGGTGGTATTGTGTAAACCTGGATCATTTCCTCGAAGTTGTGTTGTGTCACCATCCAACAGACTATGTATTTTATTAATTTATCAACTGCCTTCTTAGGACAGAGATTTTTGTTTTCTCTGCTGCTGACACATTGTAGTAGCCCAATAAATAGTCTTTTGTGGATGAATGAATGAATGCTTTTGTAAGCAGGCAGGTGGATTGACTGGCAGCGCCCTCTGAAGGGTGAGGAGCTGACAGGTGGCTGGGAGTATCCCACAAGTCACAGCTAGGGAGGCTTCACTCTGGGAGGGGTTCATTCCTGCACATGGCTGCCCCTCCTCTCCATTTCTCCCACATAGCATCTGATGGGAGGTGTGAAGGTGCCTCTGTTTCTGCGCACCTTCCATCTCAGGTCCTAGCCTCACAAGAGGCTCTTCCTGGGAAGGTTTTCATTGACAGTGGTCCTGGCAGGTGTTTCTTGTCCAGGATGATGCAGGGAGGATGTGCTTTCCATCTGCTCTAGCTGTTCCAGTCTGTTCTTTTTTAAAGATTTTTTTTTTTTTTTTGACAGGGAGAGAGGGATCACAAGTAGGCAGAGAGGCAGGCAGAGATGCAGGAAGGGAAGCAGGCTCCCCACTGAGCAGGGAGCCCAATGTGGGGCTTGATCCCAGGACCCTGAGATCATGACCTGAGCTGAAGGCAGAGGCTTAACCCACTGAGGCACCTGGGTGCCCCCAGTTCATTCTTAAGACAGTTCTTTAATGAGATGCCCTGGTCGGGACTTACCTCTGGTGTCTCAGGCAACAGCTTTTTTGGTGGTCATTTCTCCACCAGTCTGTCTTTTTTCTGTATTTCAACAATTCTTCAAGGTAATGGCCCTCTATTTTTTGTTTCTCTTGCACTGTGAGAGTTCGGTCACTTAAAAATGGTATCTTTTCTTCATGCCTGTGGCAAACTTTGGGTGTAAGGGGAATAGGCAGGTGCATGTATATATCTCTTGTTTTGAACTAGAAGTGTCCAGTGGATTTGCCACTCTGAGTGGTAATTATATACCAAAAGTTATTTTTGAGGAATTCTAATTTATAGATGACCTGAAATAATATGACTAAACCAGTAGTGCCACATGCTAGTCAACAATAAAGTTTTCTAGTCAACAGTAAAATAATTCTGAGATCAGGTCCTTTCTACATTTCTTCTAATGTTTAAATGTCTTTTTCTCAGAGTGCCTGGGTAGCTCAGTGGATTAAGCCTCTGCCTTCGGCTCAGGTCATGATCTCAGGGTCCTGGGATCGAGCCCTGCATCGGGCTCTCTGCTCGGCGGGGAGCTTGCTTCCCCCTCTCTCTGCCTGCGGCTCTGCCTACTTGTGATTTCTCTCTCTGCCAAATAAATAAATAAAATCTTTAACAATAAATAAATAAGTGTCTTTTTCTCAAAAAACAAAAAAGGCAAAAAATAGAACCCCCCCACATACACAGAAAACAAACTGATAATGATAATAGATGGTAGTGGGATTTTACTTAATGTTCTTAACCCAACAAAGTTCAATACTTTGTAATCCTTTTTTTAAATTAAATTAAATTAAATTTATTTATTTATTTGTCAGAGAGAGAAAGAGAAATAGAGAGAGCACAAGGAGGCAGAGTGGCAGGCAGAGGCAGAGAGAGGAGCAGGCTCCCCACTGAGCAAGGAGCCCGATGCGAAACTCCATCCCAGGACCCTGAGCCAAAGGCAGCCACTTAACCAACTGAGCCACTCAGCCATCCCAACACTTTGTAATCCTATGTCAGGATTTTTTGTTTTTTGTTTTTGCTTTGCAGTATACAAAATTAATAAGTCTGGGCTGCTGGACTGAATTATTCTTAGTTTGATTTAACTAAGTTTTTCTTTAAGTGTATAAAAAACCCCTGTGTTTAATTTGGGGCTGGGGAGTTCAGTAAATCAATTTTTGGAAGCATTAATGGTTACTTTTTGCATAATAAGGCTTTTGCAGATATGCTGAAAGTGAATAAGACCTTGAAAAGCCTCAACATCGAATCCAATTTCATCACTGGGACTGGGATCCTGGCCCTGGTGGAGGCATTGAGAGAGAATGACACCCTGACCGAGATCAAGATCGACAACCAGGTATGATGCACAGGGTGCATGTGAATTGGGGAGTCACACGGCAGTGAGTTCGAAGTCAAATTCTGTGACTCAATTTGATGTTCTGGCTTTCCTGTAAGTTACAACATCTGGGGTCCGGTGGAGTGTGTGTGAGAGTGCATGTCAGTAACAAAATATGACATATGGTAAGACAGAAAGGACCAGCTCTCCCCCAGTCCTCGGCTAGTCAGACACCAGGGGAGACAGGAGGCCACAAGTGTTGACAGCCATCACCACCCTTGCCTCCCACCAGGAATCTCAGCCAGTCCTGTTCCAGCCTTGCTGTTGCATCTCACTGGGGCTGTGGCAGATTGGCCATGCCCAGAAACGGACTCCTTGCTCTCAGTTGGAGGTTGCCAGAGCTGGGGTTGGGGGGTGGGCAAGAAAAAACAAGCAGAACTGGACTCCTGCAGTCTGGGGCTGGCCGTCGAGCCTCTTTGGAGGAATCCAGGTTTGAAGATGGTCTGGCTTAGAGGAGAAGGCCACACCCACAGGGCAGTCACAGTCTCAGCTCTGTTGCAGTGTCTCTTAGGTTCCCATCAACAGCCAAAGCAAGCTGCTTGTCCCTACGGCCATATCCTCCCAGATCCCGAAAACCTTTTCCCAGCATCCGCCTGCCATGTTTCTACTTGCTCTGCAGCCTTCAGCTGGCTCCTGCTGTTGGACGGCAATTCTCAGTTCTCAGCACAATGCTGTGCCCTGCCCCTTTCCATACAGGGAACTGTCTGCCATGGGACTCAGTGATTCTGAGAGGCCTAGACACTGTTTAGTGGGAAGAAAGGGCCCTGCAATGGAACAGTTCTCCTATGGAGTGGTGGCAGGGACGTGGGGGGAGGGCCTGCTGAGAGTGCCCCCTGCTTGTCTGGAAATTCCCTAGTCTAACAGCTGATAGAGCTCCAGGAGTCTACCCAGGACTTATTCCTTAAGTTTGGAACCCCCCCCCCCCCCATGAATAGGTCCCATGAATAGCTCTACTTCCCGTTTTTTGTTGTTGTTGTTGTTGTTGTTTTGGCTAATGAGGACATGTGGGCTGCTGCAGTACAGGTCTTCCTCCCCTCCACTCCTCCAGAGGCTTGCTGCTGGGGGAGCAGGGGAACATACAGAAGACAGGCACTCCTTTCCTCTCACCCTCCCCAGAAGGGATGCATCCCCAAAGCAGCGTTCCCAAAGGACGATATGTGAAGGGGGTATGCACACCCAGCCGTACACCCTCAGGAAGCTCGAAGCCGTTATCCTGGTGTGTGTCCAGCTGCTAGTACAGTTAAGAAGAGGATTTGTCAGGGAGTGGGAGAGTGGGAAAATGAGCCAGAGAGAAATATGAACTGAGAGAAATGCAGTGATAGCTCAGGAATATTTACCAAATGAACTAGTATTAGAAAGAAGTGAAATGAGCTCTTAGCATATTATTTCCAGGACATCTATGACAGAGGTGGATACATGTATTTAACTTCTTATGTTGGTTTAGTTCATTATGAAACCCCATATCTGACCTAATGTTCCAGATACTGTGTTCCTGACTTCTTGTAAGATACCACCTGGTTAAGATGGCCATTTAAAATATAGTTAAATTCGGGGTGCCTGGGTGGCTCAGTGGGTTAAGCCTCTGCCTTCAGCTCCGGTCATGATCTCAGGGTCCTGGGATCGAGCCCCACATTGGGCTCTTTGCTAGGCGAGGATCCTGCTTCCCCCTCTCTCTCTGCCTGCCTCTCTGCCTACTTGTGATCTCTTTCTCTCTGTAAAATAAATAAATAAAATCTTTAATATATATATATATATATATATATATAGTTAAATTTGAATTTGAATTTCAGATAAATGACAAATGATTATTAGTATAAGTATGTACCATGGAATATTTGGGACACACTATACTAAAATATATATATATTTTTTTATTTATTGAAATTGTTTGTTATTATTAATCAAAATTCAGTTTTAACTGAGTGTCCTGTATTTTTATTTGCTAAACCTGGCAACCTGACATCTGATGAATGAGACAGAATCCCAAACATTGAGAATAGAGCAGCTTTTCATAATGCATGTGAAGAAGATCCTGAAATACAAAGCCTGAATTTGCTGTCTTAAATCTCCTTACATCAACTTTATCACCCTTCTTCAGTTCTCTGGGATGGAAGCATGTCATTTTTCCACATTATTCCCCAATATGCCTCTGAAATAGCTTCTTTGCATTTGTGATAAGTAAGAGGATTGAGACTTTCTAGAGAAACTGGAAAAGTTCTTTGCTTTATTCCAAGAAAGAGGAAATTCAGAGTCAGAACTTGATTTCCATTCAAATTTTGTTTATTGACTCATAGGCTATTAGAAGTAGACCTCAGTTTTCTCATCTGTGTAATGAAGGGTTTGAAATAAAATAATCTGTAGGACCGTTTGGTCTCAGCAGCTCAGACCAATTTAGCATACTTTGGAGTGGGCAGCTGCACCGAAATGATGGCCTACTGAGAACCTGTCACTGGGGCAGGCTGCGGTGGCTACGCTCCAGGAAAATAGGTAATGATTTAATCAGATGCCCCATGTGAGAGGAACAATCAGTGACACATATTAATGAAACAGATGGGTAACTGCTAAATAAATTTGAGTAAACAAAAAAGGTCATTTGAAAAAAAAACAGAAGAAATGTATGCTTAAACTTTTATTTCCCTTTCTCCTTTGTACTTAGTGACTTATAAAGAGGAAACAAACAAATTATAAGAAATTTAGACCTCCATTTGTTGACCTGGGTTTATATAACACAAAAGACCTCAAATAAAAAGACTCAGGCTGAGAAAGAAAGATGCCCTATGTTACATTACTTTCTCCCCTCCATTTCTCAGCCCCTCCCCAGTATGCTTTTCTGCAGCTCCTACATCCCTTATATAGCCAGCAGCAAACCCATCCTGCATGTTACCCAAGCACAAGACTCTGAAGGTGTGAGAATTGTGAGGGGTAGTAAAGGGACTTTTATGTCATCCCTCCCCATCAGCCATATCCAGCATGAGCTCCTTCTGCCCTTGGACAGCACTACTTGGCTCAATTCAGGGGCATAGGGCATAGCTAAGGGGGCCCCAACTGTAGCTCAGGTCTCAATCCTTAGCACAGCCCACTATTCTAAAGCGTGTTGTAAGCTAAAGTTGTTCATGGAACTGTGAGGTCAGGATCCCTTTTTTGCTGCCTCTCCCTCCTATTAGCCTGGAATGCTAAGCTCTAAACTGGATACCCAGAGTTGTTATTGTCTGACTGGAAATACCACATTTTGTTAATTTCTTGGGGGAGAGACTGGTTTGACAGGTTGCTGGGTGAAAAGAAAGAAAAGGAGCAAAGAATTAAACCTTTGGACTCACCTAGAACACAAAAGTTTTTCCCTAAACTTTTCTCCTTCATCTACTAAATACTTAAATTTTCCAAATTTAAAAGGTATATTTTAAAATATAATAAAAATATAACAAACAACCAAAACTTCAGGATCCTGGGGTGCCTGGGTGGCTCAGTGGGTTAAAACCTCTGCCTTCGGCTCAGGTCTTGATCCCAGGGTCCTGGGATGGAGCCCCGCATTGGGCTCTCTGCTCAGCAGGGAGCCTGCTTCCTCCTCTCTCTCTGCCTACTTGTGATCTCTGTCTGTCAAATAAGTAAATAAAATCTTAAAAAAAAAAATTTTAAACTGCAGGATCCTGGCACAGAAATAGACTTGGCAGAACAATGGATTCCAGAAACACATCCAAGTACACCTGAGAATTTTGTAGCAAAGGTTCCTGTGAGGAAAGGATAAAGTAGAAGATAGTGGGACAATTTCATTAGCATTTTGAAACAAGATTAAGCTAGGGCTGTATCTTGACTCTTACACTTAAATTCATTCCAGATGAAATGAAGATTTAAATATGAAAATATATGGAATCATAAAATGGAAGAAATCAGAAGGTTTTCTGATAGAAGAGATCAGAAGAGCCTAAACATGATATAAAATCTAGGAGATTGATACAAATTTAGCCATATGAAATGAAAAAAGAATCAAAAAGAAAGTCAAAAGACAAACTTAACAACACATTTGACAGAAGGGTAATTTCCTAATATATAAGAAACTTACAAATTAATAAGAAAAAAGGAACCACAGGCTGATAAAAAAAAAAAATACACAAATGACAGAGATTGGTATTTTCTTATTTATTTATTTATTTGACAGATGGAGATCACAAGTAGGCAGAGAGGCAGGCAGAGAGAGAGGGGGAAGCAGGCTCCCCACTGAGCAGAGAGCCCCATACGGGACTCGATTCCAGGACCCTGAGATCATGACCTGAGCCAAAGGCAGAAGCTTAGTCCACTAAGCCACCAGGAGCCCAAGATTGGTATTTTTAAAAAGAGACATACAGATGCATAAGAAAAGTAATTGTTTTTATTCGTAATTTGAGAAATGCAAATTAAGGCAATTAAATAAATACAAGTGAAATATAAATCTTCACCTGTTAGATTGACAGAGGGGGAAAAGATTGATAATATCCCGTGTTGGCCAGCATAGGGAAAATAGTAAATCTGAAACACTGTAAGTAGGAGTAAAAAACTGTCATACTTTTGAGGGTAAGTGAGTATCAAAATTTGAAACATGTTTACTCTTGGGCCCAGCCCTAATTTGCCTTACAGGCACACTTGCAGAAATGTCCTAGGATATACTACATGTGCAAGGGAAATTCACTGCAGCATTGTTTGGAATAGTAGAAATGGCAAGTAGAAATGGGAAAATAAAAATATGTTTCAGAACACAATGCTCGTATAATCCATTTATATGAGAAAGCATACATGTACATATTAGGCAGATATATGAATGCATAGAAAATGTCTTTAAAAACTACATACTACATGCCAAACTGGCTTTCTCTATGGGGGGTGGAAATACTGGGGGAAGGGAGCTTTTGTATTTTATACACTTCTTGTATGCTTTTTCTAAGTAAGCCTATATTTTTTAATTTAAAATTTTTTAATAAATATGTTATGGAAATTTTTTTGAATTTTAATTTTTGTTAAATTTTGATTTTAAATTCCTTTATTTGTATGCCCCTGGGTTTTCTTTTTAATTCTAATTATTTTTTTTCTTCTATATCTCAACTTCCAAAAAAAAAAAAAAAACCCCAAACCAACCAAGAAGCCTCTTTTCACCAACTTAAAAAACTTGGGGATTTATCTACAGCCCAATAATCCCTTCAGTGTTTGTTAATTCCAGTGGCTATGGTTCAAACCACAATGAAGTTTCTTTGGGAACTCCCACTGAGACGCTGGTGAGAAAGAATGGCCAGCTGGTTGATGACCTTTAATTATTTTTGGAAATGGATTCCAGAATAGAAATTTTAGTAATTGGATTGATTGCTGTAAGACAGTTTCAACTACTTAAAAACACCCTTTGTTTAAAAAAACAAACAAACAAAAAAAAAACCTTTGTTTATAAACTGTAGAAACTGGGGTAAATTGGAAACACAGAATATTTAGTTTTGCTTTAATTTTACATGTGGAATCATTTTTTTCCTTCATAAATAATTTGCTTAGTCTTTTCAGTTCAGCATTCCAGCAGATTTGGCTGTCTGTTGGATTTTGCTTCCAGACAAGGAGCAGGTCTCAAGTGACTGTATGGGAGAAAATATCTCCAGTGACTTTATTCCTTTCCATGTGAGACTTTTGACCCTTTCCCTTTTTGTCCAGCAAGTAGCTACGCATCTCTCCCATGCAAGTAACTGTTTCCTCTTTCTTCCTGATCGTCCTGTGTCTGTTCCACACCTGTGACCAGAGGCAGCAGTTGGGAACGGCTGTGGAGATGGAAATTGCCCAGATGCTTGAGGAGAATTCAAGGATCCTCAAGTTTGGATATCAGTTTACCAAGCAAGGGCCTCGAACGAGGGTGGCAGCTGCCATCACAAAGAATAATGACTTAGGTAATGCAGCCCTAATGTGTGCTGTTAGCAATTAGAAGAGCAGGATGACGGTTGATTTCTCCACTGCAGATACGGTATCTCACAGATCTCATTCCACTGGCCTTTCGTGTCAGCCCTGGATCAAAGGCACATTGTTACGTTACCGTAGGAATTCTCATCAATTTCACAGTGTTTCCGTTTTATTGTAACATTCTCTCAAGAAGAACTGTTTGTTCTTTTTTTTTCCAGACAGCCTTTGATTGTTGGTTGGTTTTCTTTATGTATTTGGTTCTCCTTTCTTACACCTATTTACCCTATGTTGTTATCTGCACCAGACGATGGATACAGTGACATGGAGATTCCCAGTTCAATTATGTTTGACCCCTGACTCTGCTCTTGCACTTGGGTTTAAATACAGTTATGTCTGATACTTTGGTGATGTCCACGTGAAATAAACTAGTGGAGCTATGTTATAAAGGTTAAACTTAGAAGTAGCTTTTTCAGGTAGCCCCTCATTAATTTTTCCTGCTCCTTACTCTTTGCTGAGGATCCTTGACATTTCTTCTGTTAGGATGAGAAGGGGGCATATCCTGGTCAACCGCAGCACAGAAGACTGGGACAGACTGGGAAGGCTTGTTCTGGGCACAGCTCAGTCACCTGAAGCAGCATGGCAAAAGGACATTCAGGAGTAGACAGTCACTTGGCAAGCAGCCAGCCAATAGCAGAACTCTGTCCACAGTTTGAGGTTCAGGGACAGATGTTAGACCTTGAACGAGAGAACTGGGCACAGTGTTCTACCAAGAAGTGTTCTGGCCACAGGGAGGATTTGGGTTGTAGACCAGACAGAAACCAGGAGCTGGAACCAGAAGGGGCAGGTAAAGATAAATGCACATCTCCCTGCCCAGACATCCTCACCCAAGATGCTGAGCCCCAGGCGAGGTAGGTTGTGTGGCCTCTAGAGGCTGGCCAGGCATATGGCAGTTCTTCCCGTGGGGATGTGGAGGATGAGGCGAAGGGGGCAGCCCCGCAAACAGGGCTTTGGGGAAGGATAGAGACAGCAGTCAGAAGACAACTAGGAGAATGGTAGGGAGTCCACAGCTGAACAACATAGGGACCAAAAAGAAACAGGCAAAAGAAGAGGCTGGAAGTAAATGGAAAAACGATCATGAGCCCAGGAGTGGCGGTGGTGGGCAATAGCTTTTGTCTCATTTTCCTTCGGGCTGGGCTATTTAAAGTGGAGAGTTAGAGCAGGACCGCAGCCAGGGCACCTTTTCTGCGAAATCGAGGAAGGTTACAGTAACCCTCTTCTGACCCACCAGATAGGCCTGCAGGTGGAGAGGTGAAAGGGAGACATGGGCTGCAGAACCTGGGAATGGGCCATTGGGGAACCCTGATTTCTGAGTTTGCCTGCCATCTAAATCATCCCTTCCTTGGAAGCTTGGGGGGTTTTATATAAAATGGGTTTAGAAACTTGGAACATTGTTTGCAGCTCCTCCTGGTTGTCAGGCCGTAAGCAGCATTCATAGATTATAAATGTGTCGTCCTGGGGAGTTAAAGGCAGCTGGAGGTCAGATCACACAGAGGCTGAGCTGTGCTGTGGATGAGTGACCATGGAAATACTCAGCAATTCACTGTTTCATGGGTCTATTCTGGACGTGCTACTCCGTAGAAATTTCTAACACTCAATTTCCCAAATATCAGACATGACTTTATTTAAAATGTGAATTCCACAAGACACTAGGTAATGGAGTAATTTCCATTTATATCATGTAGTGGGTAATTGAGTATTGAAATTGAAGAAAACCATATCCTTAAACAGGTGGGATTGCTGTTAGTGTGATTAATGTTGTTGGTCTGGAATTTAAGGACCAGTCCTTCAATTTACCTTTTCTTTTTCCTGTCTTTATTTCTCACCTAGTTCGTAAAAAGCGAGTTGAAGGAGACCGAAGGTAAACTTCTACAAGAGAAGGCAGAGTTGTACCATGGTGGCCATTGAAAAAGAAGCAAGCAAAAACTCATCTCCTTCCCCGTCAGGACCATTTTACCCAAGGTTGTGCATTTCCGTTAACCACCCAGCTAATCATGTAATTGTTGTTCTTTTTTAGCACTACTTATTTATCTTGGATTTTTTAATATATACAGTTGTCTCATTTGCTCACGGGCACCTCTGGCCACTCGCACCAGTGGACCTCAGCAGACCCTAGTGGGTAACAGCAATTGAAAATTACTTCACCACTTTCATATTGGGTTGTCTGGCTTTCTTATGTGAATTTTTTTTTTAATCACTGAAAGGAGTTTAGTATATATGTGTATTTGTAACTGTGATTACGATAGAGGCCTATCTCTGTTTACATGCATAGCTTTGAGTTAGGCTAAATACATCAGAAGTACTCTTCTGAACACATAAGAAGTTAGTATTGCCAATCTTTCACTGGATGAGAAAATGTGACCAGCTTGGCACAAGTTCTCCCCTAGTTCCAGAAAAATCACTAAATGCACATGCCCCACTATTTGAAGATCAGTGGAATCATCTTCCTGAAAGCAAGGCAGCATTATGATACTTTTAATACAACATCAGCAAATAAGTCTGAAATAGTAACCCATGAACGGTCTTTAAGGCAGACTTACAGGCAGCAAAATTAATCAGCACACCTACTTTTATTGATGATTCAACACAAATTCGATCTTTAACATTACTCTAATAGATAACTTTTTACAAAGCTGTTTTAAACTTTTCCAGACGTGATGGGAAATTTTTAAATTTTAGAAACAGGGCGGCTTTTAAAACAGTACATTCCTCAATAAAACAAAAATAATTGCACCTTAGTCAGAATCGTCTGATACATATGACTGAGTCATTTTGGCTAATTTAAAAGCATTTATTGCTTTACCTTTAGTGTGACGAGATCACAGAATGAAATGTGAGTGTTCCCGTTATGTATACAGACATTTATCCGTACGGCATGCTCTATCCAGACGTTTGCAGACATCAGGGGTTAAAATGGGAATGATCGCTTCTCCACATCTCAAGGACGAAGACTGTGAATGTACAGCTGAGATGATTGTGTGGTTGTGTGCAGTAGCTTCTCATCTAGCATTGCAACAGTATGATGCTCAACTAAGGAAACTCGGGACTTCAGCCTTTGGCTCAAGCTCCCAGGCCTCTGATGGCAGACGGTGCCTGAGGCTGTCGTTGGTGGCACTCGGGCCCTGCCTCGGGCACCTCGCCCTCTTTCCCTTCTGCTCTCTTCTCCCGGGCTTCCTTCCAACTCTTTCTCTTTTCCCTTTTGTCTGAAATCCCGAGCCTTGTAAAGGCGACCTCCCTCTACCTGGAGCTAAAGAGAGTGCTGACTCAGAAGAAGATGGGCCCAAGTCCAAATGTGTTCGGTGACTGAGCATTCCTGAGTTGCTCGATAGTAGTAAGACAAGCTAATGAGAAAACAATGAGTGTATTATTCCAGTTAGCTTGTAAAACGTAGGGAATCTGGCTAGGAGGGAGAGCCTTCATGACATTGGCTGTTTTACCTGATTTGTAAGAACTCACATCTCTAAAATCCTTTGAGACATCTCATTTTCTTGACAATATTTTACATTTTTTTGAGGGAATAATGAGCAGAGATATTGAGCAGAGATATCAGCAGATGTTGGTAGATTTTGAGTCCTCAAATCCTTTAATTAGCTTTTGACTGTATCTCTCTCTTTAAAAGACATAGTAAATACCTTTTGGTGGTTTTCAATTTGATTTTTCCTTCCCTATTACTCATATAGGTGTGGTATATTGGAGCCAACTCATACAGGCTTACCAAGTATTAAATTTTCTTTCTTTCTTTTTTTAAAGATTTTATTCACCTGTTTGACAGAGACACAGTGAGAGAGGGAACACACATAGGGGGAGTGGGAGAGGGAGAAGCAGGCCTCCAGCCAGGGAGCCCCAGGCAGGGCTCAACCCCAAGACCCTAGGACCACGACCCGAGCCAAAGGCAGACGCCTAACAATGAGCCACCCAGGCACCCCTCAAGTATTAAATTTTCAAGAATTTTTGCAAACTCATTAAATACAGCCATTATTAAAAACTAAATAGCATGCACTTGAAATTAGTTTGTTTATTTTTAAAACAAAAGTAATACTCAAAACTATCTTTTAGTTTTCTTTACTCTTGAGATTCTTCAGATCTATATTGTGTCTGTGTGACAGAAATATTGTCTAATGATGTGCTGTTGTGAATCTCTTCCCAACTCAGAAGTTTAGGGCTTCTTGTTGGTTGTTCGAACTTGGCCATGATGGGAGTACTTTTACTATGAAAATTAGCAAATGTTACAAATCAAATGTTTGCCCCCCTAGGTTGCTGGTTGATAAACATTCATCAGCACACCACAGGGTAGAATATACACAGTTCCTTTTTTGTGTACATGTTTCGGTTACCATGTTGCTATAGGGAAGTACCTTTCTCTTAAGTGTCTTTCTCCTGTCCCTTTAGATTTGTTGCAGATACATTAAGTGCCAAGTCCCTGACATGCCCTTCAAGGAAGACTTTTTCCTTTCTTTTCTCTTTCATTCTCTTTCTTGCCTTCACCTCTACAAAGCCCTGTGTCCTACAGAGTGTTCCCTGCAGCCCTCAGGACTGGGGCTAAAGCAGTTCCTGACAAACTCTGGCAGAAAGCAAGAAAAAAAAGTCATAATTTGATGGTGACCATGCTGTGGTTGTTGATAGTATTAAAGCAAAATAGTGGGCTATTAGCAAAACTTAGCCCTGTTTTTAGCTAGTGAAATAATTGGGTCACAGGTAATAGAGTTTATAAAATCAAATATTTATTACTAATCAGTTTATCTTTTCATTGTGTTTTTAAAGTAGCTTGAAAGGTGACATTTCCGTAAGTATTCACATATTAAATATTGGAAGATAAACTTACATTTTGGGGACCCTGTAAATCATTGAATTAGCCCAGGACTTCATTTCTCCCATTTGCCCAAAGTGTGTAAGTAGAAGCTTTTTCATAATCCTACACATGATTACCCCATTACCATCCATCATAGTGGTGCATAAGGTATATAAAATATTTTTATATGTATGCATTTTTTTTTTTAAGATTTTATTTATTTATTTGACAGAGAGAAATCACAAGTAGTCGGAGAGGCAGGCAGAGAGAGAGGAGGAAGCAGGCTCCCCGCTGAGCAGAGAGCCCCATGCGGGACTCGATCCCAGGACCCTGAGATCATGACCTGAGCCGAAGGCAGCGGCTTAACCCACTGAGCCACCCAGGCGCCCCATATGTATGCATTTTTGCCAAATACTGTGTTTTGAGGTATTTGGCAACATCTGGACAACTGATTGAAGGGAGACAGTCTCTCCCCAGACCACCTCTCTTCCCCTTTGGGGCTTATACAGGCCCATGCTAGTGTCAGATCATTCATTAGGATATGCGGGCTCCTATCACTGGCACCCATCCAAGCATATGTGGAGGACAACTCTTTAGGAGAGAATTTTGGAAGTCTAGAGATCGTATAATTAGTCCCAACACTACAACTCCCCATCTGCCCGAAGCATGTAATGGAAGCTATTTTATCCTCATTAACACAATTACATCCTTTCCTTTCCTCTTGGAAGGGCATAATGTAAATAAATGTGTGTGTGTGTGCATGAGTGTGTGTGTGTGTGTGTGTGTGTGGCCAAATACCTAATTATCTAATGAGGTATGTGGCTACATCTGGACCACTGATTGAAGGGAGATGTGCTCTCCCCAGCTCCATTGCCCTTGTCCTTTTTAGCACTGCTGCAGGCCCAGGTTCAATGCAGATCACCGCCTGGAGTTGGCAGCTTAGGTCACCAAGCACCAAATTTCACAGCATGTATAGAAGATAACTCTTAGGGAATAATTATTAGAAGCCTGGAAATCATTTTATTGTTCCAGCACCAAACTCTTCATATGCCTAAAGTGTGTAAGTACAAACACGTTCATTTTCATCAACGTGATTATTACGCCCCTTCCTTTCATCGTGGTAGGGTAGGTTGTATATAAATATTTTGTACATAAAGATCACCAAATACTGTAAGTGGTATTTGGCTAAAGCTGGACGCCACATTGATGGGAGATGCTATCTCCCAGTCCCTCTTCCCTTAACCTCTTGGAGCTGCTGCGAGCCTAAGTTAGAGAGTCGCTAGCCTGGAGGGGCACGCGCAGCTCACCCATCTTAGAACACCAGTTCATCTTACGATAAAAGCCCATCTCCATTTAAAAACTCAGAAAACATCCCAATGCCTATACTCCTCAGAACAATTTCCCTAAGGGAAGCTTGGTACAGCAGACCAAAAAAACAACTGCTTCTCTTCCAGACAGAAAGGTGGCCCCTGGCAGGGCACCAGCATGAGGGAAACCAGTGTGCTCTGAAAAACTACCATGAGAACATTTCAGACACTCAAACTTGAAACCAGTGTGAAGCTTCAGCATGCTTTCAATGTGGGAGAGGCATTTAAATTTACATAAGAGTTTGTAGATACTTCCTTTTTTCAGAGATAATGATGTACTTAGCCCTCTCCCAGGCAGTGTAAAGCAGACTGAGAAAGTGTAAGAATTCTGGATTAATACAATTTGAGATGTATTTCTGGGTCTTGGGGGTAGAGTGCCTTTTTGCAAAGTGGATACCATCTTTTTAGTTCAAGTTTTGATAGCATCGGTGGAAGTGGGCAGGGGGCAGTAAGTTACAAATACTACATTCTGTGGTATGTTCCCTCTACTGAGTTGGAAATGTTTCTAGTGTCAGATTTTAAATCGTGATCCTGAAGCTTCCTTCCTCTCTTCCACTAATGATGCAATAATAGCGGTTTTCATTTTAATGAGCAGAGAACAAAAAAGAAATGTTTTAGCTCTGCCTTCCAGTACCAGGTTCCCCTTACTGCTCCTCACTTCAAATATCCCTGCCATTTACCAGACCCCCCTCAGAGCTCAAGGATTGGGACATATGCAAGGATTGGGACACAAGGTGTGAGAATGCTTGGCAGCACCAGGCTGAGCCCTCTGGATGAAAGTCACAGGGTTGGGTCCTCCAAGAACAAGCTTGAGAAAGAAGAGTACCCAGAACCTCAAGATGGATTTATCGTTTTCTTGCCCCCAACTCTAGATTAGATCAAATTTTGTTTTGTGGTTCAGAAGTTATTAAGTGGAGGGGCTGGGTGAGGTGGGGAGGAAGATGGAAATTGAAGGTCTCCATTTGCTTAAGGGGAGAAGTAAGTTCTGCTCAGCTCACCGCCTTCCTATCTGCCCATAACAGTAATGATTAAACATCCAGGAGATGGGTGGAGAAAGTGCTTCAAAGTTTAAAGTTGTTACCTGGCTCTGGGTACTGTTCTAGGAAGGCCATACACTTAGCAGAAGTCATCCCAGTTTTGTGATGCATCATTGACTTGGGAGAGGATGAAGGAGACTGGATTTTCCTCTGACATCTTCCATGGTAGTCATTTTGAGCACACCGGCTCTGTTAGTTGGTATGGTGGAAGGGCACCATACTAACAGACTCAGAGGCTGACTCCCAATCCCATCACCAACACTTAGCAGGTATATGATCATGGGCAATTCATTCAATTGCCTGACAATTATAGTCTACATAGGGGGAAGAGCACTGGATTTGGAGTCAAGACACCTGGACACTTGGCTCCACACTTTCTTAGCTGGGTGACCTTGTGGCAAGCCACTTAGTCTCTCAAGCCTAAGATTCTTCAGCTATATTATAATGGGAATAATATCTTCACTAACTACCTCACAGATTTGTGGTGAGAAAATAATCAGATAATGGGATGAAAACACTATACTGGAAAGGGCTATACAGAAGTTAGAGATCATTTGCATCATCTATTCACTAATGTTTTCCACTGCTTCTTAAATCTGTTTTGTTTTGTTTTGTTTTCCTTCCGAGCATTGAGTATGAGCAACCACAGCATGGAGATGACATAGGGGACTGGAATTATTTCATTTTTAACACAGAGACAGGAGAGGTAGTTGACGGGTGGGTGTTATATACCAGTGATGTGTGTGGTAGAGCATTTCCCCTGGGTTATCTTGACAGTACCTGGACGTGTTGTAAGGACCCTTGCAGTGAGTCTAAGGCTGGACACTTGGGGGAGCAAATAGTGATTAAGAATTGAGGGGAGAGTCTGGGGCAATGCTGTTCTCCTGCCAGGCTCTGACACCACCGGGCTAATCTATGACTTGAGGTGTGGACAGGAGACCTAGGAGAGAAGATTATCCTTAAGGCCCTAGCAGCTCCTTGACAGGCTCAAGTCCTGATAGCGAAGGGGAGAAAGTGTCACCTGTGAGATCAGCTGTCCCGGGCAGCAACTGCCTTGTTATCACCAGCAACCTTTGCCCTAGTCAGTATTTCTGTGCTTAGAAAAATACTGAAACATGGTATCACGGGGCTTTCATAAGCACGTGGAGGCAGGGACCATCTCATCAAGCTTTGTGTCTCCAGTAGCATCTAGTGAGGTGCTTTGTATATATCAGGTGCTTCATAAATGTTGCTTGGGTTGAACTGCCGTCCTGCCCCACAAGAATGATGCTCCATTGGTCATCACATGATATTTGGAAAACAGTGCTGACTCAGATGCCGACTGTGTGTGACTTTGGGCAAGACTCTCCATCTCTCTCGTCTTTATTTCATCTGTAAAATGAAAGTGAGTGGATTAGATGCTCTCTAAGATCCTCCCAGCTCCCAAGCTTTACAATAACCCTGTGATTCTGAAGTTTCCATTGCCTCTGAGCATGCGTGAATAATGCCTCCACTGCAGTTCCATCTCTCTTCAAAAGGTTTCTTAGCCAGAAGAAGAGGTCTGAACATTCCACAGACAGTTGTCTGTTCCTCTTTAGCGGCTTTTACTGTCTTCAGGATAGTGCTGGGGGAGCAGCCTTCTCTGAAAGGAGATTTTAAAATACACAATATTTTCTCCTCAAAATTGGCGGAGAAGAGGAAATGCAAAGAAGGAAACTGAGTGCAGTAAACACAGCGGGTTTTTCACAGGCTTTTGCTTAAAGTGTGTGTGTGTGTATGAGTGTGCGCTTCTGAGCACATATTGACAACACGGAGAAACCAATCGGAAATACACTGTGCAATTGAGGCAAGCTGGCCCAGGTTTTAAAATTTCCCATGGATAATCTAAATCCAAATAGATAGGAATTGGCCATATGGTGGAATGAGATGAATAGAAAATATGCTTTTTAAGGAAATTTTTAGTACCAAACATTGCCAGTGACAATCTTTAGTTAAGAATGAAATTATTCTGACCTAAAATTCTTATCTCTGTCATTTTGGTTTTTTAAAAAACCCACAATATTCATGGAATTATATGATATTTTAATTAAACATTTATCTTAATTCTGTTTCATCTACTCAAGGAAAACAAGCAGCATTTTTCATTGCATTTAAAAATGTAAAATACTTGCATGCCACCAATCGTAATATCTTACCAGTTGGATGCCTGTAATGTGTGACCTTATGTGTACCTGTGTTGTTTTGAAGAGAACAAAGGAAATAATACTTTGTAAACTGTTTAAACTTATGTTGGCGACATTTATTTGGCTAGGCAGTTATTGAAAAATTCATATAGTTTCACTTTTCATTTTGAAACTTTTCAATCAAAGGTAGACATTTATTCATTAGGGGATTAAAAACTAATTTGCCTTTTAAATGTGAAAGTGGACATTGTGGGAAATAAGTGTGTGATAAAGCAAAATGTATGAAGTATGACATCCTCTTACTGGGATAATTAATAAGAAGCCCAATGGAACAAACAGGTGCAATGTTTGACCCTTTGGAATTAACCAGCCAGACCTAATGGTAAGGTAAATGTATACTGTTTTAATTCATCAAGATCTTTCTGCTTTCAAAGATATGATGTATTCATTTATGTCTGGAATGAAGTTTCCAAGTGAAAATTTACAGAACATTAGGAATTAATAAACTTTCCTTTTAAAATGAAAGTAAAGACTGATTTAATCTGGCTAATGTTTAGACAGGTTTTCTCTTTAAAATGAATAGTTGGCACTGTGTTCTCATATTAGACGAGTACATTTTCAGAAAGGTCTATAAAGTGTCCTTATTATGAAGAAGATAAGAAGTATGGACAATGAGAAGTAGCCAGAGAGGAAAAAAACCCATACTAAAATATGCACACACTTGGCTAAACAATTAAAAATTGTTAGAATAAATGGGAGCAGGAATATAGATAATCCCAATGGGTTCATTGTTTTACCTTGATTTTCTTATGTTAACTTTGGATTTAGGGTTTGTGTGGGTTTTTAAAAAGCTATGCTAGGATTGGTAGCCCAGAACACTAGAAATAGCAAAGTTATAAAGATTTGCCCTGGAAAAAAAGGAAAGCATTTTTTTCCTGTCCTCCTGCTGAACTCTATCCTCTTTGTCACTTAGACTGTTGGAAAGGTCCAAGAAAAAACACAGAGGGCCTATGTCTAACTTCTGTTTTTGCTGTTCCACACCTTCTTGTGCACAAGTACAGTAATTATTTTGTTTAAAGGACTCCTTCAGGCTGTGGGCTTTTAATGAATAGGAATTACAAATATGCACTTTGAAGTCCAACTTGCCTAGTTCAAATCTCACTTGTTATATAAATTTGTATAGATTTCATAGCCTCCATTTCTTCACCCGTATAATAGGAATCATAATCCTACGTGACAGTAGTACTGTTATGAGGATTAATGTGTAAAACACTTAGGACAGTGCCTGACATGTAGAAGGCACGTGGTATTACTATCCTAAACTGTAACTTAAATATCCATGAATATTAGTGCCAATAAAGCTGTCCCTTTTATGTTGACAATGTCAGGAATTTAAGCAGGACTCTTAGTTATTTTTGTGTTTCTACTGTCAAAGCCTTCTGGCAAACAAGCCCTCCCTCCTCACTCCAGTAATTGAATATAAACAAGATAGAGCTGACTCAGGAGTTACTCCTAACGTGCCCTATCATTTAGCTCTGCTTCTTGTCTCTTCCTTGATGTTTTCATTTGTTTGTACCTGCTCTGCTTTCTTGGTACCCTCCTTGGCTTTTTGGCAGTCTGGATTCAGGAGCAACTCCTTGACTTGTGGGTCTGTCTTGTGCTGGGCTTGACTCTGTGAGGGACCTCCTTCTCTCAGATTGATTATTCAGCCTTCCTCTTATGGCTATGAGAAGTAGTGTCCCATGCCTCCTCTGCCCCAGTACTTACCCATGTCCTGGTTCCACCAGCCAGGGAACATGATGAGACGCCCCCAGCCTCCAGCAGGTGTCCCACAGGTCACAGCATCTCAGTAGGAGGAATTAGATGTAAGTGTTCTTGACTGAGAGTGGGCTGTGCAGGGGGCCCAAACAACCTAAGGAGATGAAATGGGAAAATCAGGCAGCTTCGTGATTCAAAAGAACTACAATTTGTAGGTCTACAATTTGGAGAACCTCCTCCCCCAACACACACTCCCTCAACTTACCAATCCTCAGCAAAATTTTAGTGTTACTTTTAGTGCTTTAGTCGTTTTTAGGCACTTAGAAATGAAACAGCGGTCTTTAAGATGGAGCACAGATTCATTTAGAGAAAATCGAAAATCATGAGAGTTCAGGGAAAAGAACACACTGTAATTTTCAGCAAGACATTTGACAGAGTCTCGCAACATCCTTGAGAAATGTGGGTTGCATAATAGTGAAACGAAATAGTGAAATGACTGTTTTAAACAATCTTTCTTGACTCTTAATCATAAGTAAATGCTGACGAATGGAAGAATTTCAAACAGAAGGGCTTAGTAGCCGCCATACAGCTCTTTCCTTGATATGTTCGGATCAGCAGTTCATCAGGAATTTAGAGGTATATTGCTAGAATACCAAGTCTTCAAAGGAATGAGGAATTCTTTGAGAAGTGCAAAAATATCTGGACAGGCCAAAGTCTAAGCCTGGCCTGTATATAATCAGGTAAAATTTAATACAAGTAACAATGTAGTTGTCAATTTTTAATCCAAAAAAATAAACTACGGAAGATAGAATGGGAAAAATATGACTCAACTGCCATCTGTGTAGATAGAGACTTTGGTCTTGGCTAAAAGCTTAACTGCAAATAAGAAGTAGAATGTCCTACCTAAAAGCTAACTCTATCTTAAGTCACATTAGACAAAGAATCTTGACATTTGGCCAAAAGTCTCCTATTTGGGCACCTGTGTGGCTCAGTTGGTTAAGCGTCTGCCTTTGGCTCAGGTTGTAATCTCAGGGTCCTGGGAACAAGCCCTCATCGGGCTCCCAGCTCAGTGGTGAGTCTGCTTCTCTCTCTCCCTCTGCCCCTCCCCTGCTCGTGCCTTCTCTCTCTGGCACACTCTCTCTCTCAAATAAATAATCTTAAAAAAAAAAATCTATTGGGCGCCTGGGTGGCTCAGTGGGTTGAGCCGCTGCCTTCGGCTCAGGTCATGATCTCAGGGTCCTGGGATCGAGGCCCGCATCAGGCTCTCTGCTCAGCAGGGAGCCTGCTTCCTCCTCTCTCTCTGCCTGCCTCTCTGCCTGCTCGTGATCTCTCTCTGTCAAATAAATAAATAAAATCTTAAAAAAAAAAAATCTATTTGTCTTGGGCTCTGGGCCTCAGCTTTTAGAATGTGTACTTTGATATTATTTCCATTATCGTTGAACCTTGGCATGGAAGTATTTATGTGTTTATAAAGGTTATTCTTTTTTTTAAGATTTTATTTATGAGAGAGAGCGAGAGAGAGAGTGTGCACAAGTGGGGAGAGGGGCAGAGGGAGAAGCAGGCTCTCCCCTGAGCAGGGAGCCTGATGTGGGAATCATCTCTAGACTCTGGGATCATGACCCAAGCTGAAGGTAGGTGCCCAACCAACTGAGCCACCCAGGGACCCCTATAAAGTTTATTCATATGGCTAATCAGTCAACAGTATCATTGATAAGAACTAAGTATGTAACTTGGATTTGCTTTTATTATATGAATAATCATTTTCAGATATAGGCAACTGTTCTAGATATAATCTGAGTGAAAAATCTCTGTATTATTTATTTGTCAAAATTTATGTAGGTATAAATATGTACTAATTATTGGTAAGTAAAATGCTATAATAACTGCTGATTGTGAAAGGTTTATGTTCAAAACTAATTTAATAATTCAAAATGATTAAAAATCATTAACAACTTTCAAGTAGATAAATGACAGTAACTACAAATACAGAGAATGCAATACAGAGAAGAGTAAATGTTTTTTAGTCAGCAAATGTTTATAAAAATTTAAACAATATAAGGAAGCATAAATAGAAGTTACTTCATATGATAACTCTGTTCTTTGTGGAAGTGTTTGGTATAACCAGCGTTTATAATTTAAAACCAGAATTTAGGGGCGCCTGGGTGGCTCAGTGGGTTGGGCCTCTCCCTTCGGCTGGGGTCGTGGTCTCAGGGTCCTGGGATCGAGTCTCTCATGGGGCTCTCTGCTCAGCAGGGTCCTGGGATCGAGTCCTTCATGGGGCTCTCTGCTCAGTATGACATGCTCTCTGCTTCCCTCTCTCTCTGCCTGCCTCTCTGCCTACTTGTGATCTCTGTCTGTCAAATAAATGAATAAAATTAAAAAAAAAAACAAATCAGAATTTAATTCTTACTTAATTCCATTTAGGACATGGATCTTGTTCATCCCCTTACATCAGCTGAATTTGACTCTATAGTGTCTGCAGATGAGTCTTAACAGCTGACAATGCTGGGAAATTATTGTTTCTGTACTACAGTGTAAAACTTCACCATTTTAGCACTAATATTTTACATAATAATATTAAAATAATTAACTTTTGGCATAAAATTTGAGGTTTATTTGTGTACTAATTATTGGTAAGTATTATTATTATTCGTTGGTAGTGATATTTTCCAGCAACCTTGGCTTCAACTGAAAATTTTAGTTCTCAGCTCTTTGGTGTGTGGCTGAGATGTATATTCAATGCACCTCCGGTGAAGGCATAATAGGATATGAAAATAAGAGGAACAGCAAAATTAATTCCAGCTGATGGCATTAGGGAAGTTGGAGGTAGAAAGAGGCATTTGAGATGGACAAGGAAACACGAGAAAGCTTCTAGCTGACAGAGGTGGGTGATAGGTAAGAACATTTCAAGCTAAAGAGCTTGCTTGAAAAAAAAATAGAGTTTACTTAAATCCTTTCTATAAAATTGTATGTCCCAACCTTGGTGTTTGTATTCTCTGATTCCTACCTCCCACTTTAACCAACTCCAAGCTCCCAGAATGAAATCCTTACCTCTTAGTTTCAAGTTTACATCTTTAGCTTAAGTTTTCTTAGCTCTCCTATAAAATACACATTTAAGGGGTGCCTGGGTGGCTCAGTCAGTTAAGCATCTGCCTCTGGCTCAGGTAATGATCACAGGGTCCTGGGATTGAGTCCAGCATGGAGCCCTGCGTGGAGCCAGCTTCTCTCTCAGTCTCAGCCCCTCCCCCTGCCACACTCCTGCTCCCTCTCTTTCTCTCCTTCAAATAAATAAATAAGATATTTAATTTATATGTGTATGTTTAAAAGAATGCATAAATATATCAGTGCTGCTGGTGTTGATTTGCATATATTGAGTCAGTATGACATGCTTTATGAGTTACTCTGGCTGGAAGCTTATTCATTCATTCATTTATTTTTAAAAATTTATTTATTCGACACAGAGAGAAAGAGCACAAATAGAGGAAGTAGCAGGCAAAGGGAGAAGCAGGCTCCCTGCTGATCAGGGATCCCGATGGAGGGCTCGATCCCAGGACTCTGGGATCATGACCTGAGCCAGTGATAGACACTTAACCGACTGAGCCACCCCCATGTCCCTGGCTGGAAGTTTAAAGATAACAGTAATTAGGGCTTATAGTACATTAAGTAGAGTTACAGTGACATTTTAACAATCACATTCACTCTAACCAAACCCCGAAAACTAATAGGAACCATACTCTGTCCCTCATTCATGTATTTTACTTAACAGTCTCGGATTTGTTCTTGACAGTAGGCTGAACTTCCCGTTTTCCATTATTCAAAGTGGGATTCACTGCATGGGGAAGGGTTGCCATACCTCTTCTGTTTCTATTGCCTTTCATCGAATAGGCAGTGCAGCAGTCAGCTCTTGCTAGGTGAGTGTCTAGGAAAAAACAAACCTGGATCTCAGTTTACTTCTTGTGCACATTACATGTCAGCACCTGTGTCTATCTCAGGCCCCGCCCCATGTGACTTCTCATTCTACAACCCAGGCAGGTGGACCAACTGGGATATGGGATATGTCACACTCCTCCTGGAGAGAGAGAGTAAGCATACTAGTGGGAAACACCAGTGATTTTTTTTTTTTAAGATTTTATTTATTTACTTGAGAGAGAGCTTGCACAGAGGGAGAGTGAGAAGAGGGAGAAGCAGACTCCTCCCCAAGCAGAGAGCTTGATGCAGGGCTTGATCCCAGGACCCCAGGATCATGATCATGAAAGGCAGATGCTTAACTGACTGGTTAGGCACCCCAGAAATACCAATGACTCTGAAAGCTGCTATTCAGAGCTGTCCTGTTGTCCCTTCCACTCACATCTCATTGGCTCAAAAAAAGGTCCACGTATATAAGCTTTGAGATTGCAGTATAACAAGATCTGTGTGAAGAAAGAAGGAAAAATGTATTACCAGATCATAGCCAAGCATGAAAATGTCTATAGGACATTGCAAGTCACACAGCAGTGGGTAGGGCTGTTCTGTCCTGTAGAGGAGAGCCAATATTTGGGGAAAATATCTCAATCTACCACAGGACTTCAGTGGCTCTTATCTTTTCACTTATGTATATCAATCTAATTTGTAGGGTTTTCCTTTGCTTTTTCTCTTAAGAATGTGTTTTGCTAACTGTAAGCTACTAATGACAACACATAAAACATAGTCTTTTATTTTTTAGATTTTTATTTATTTATTTGACAGAGAGAAAGAGAGCAGGAGAAGGAATGTGAGCAGGAGGAGTGGGAGAGGGAGAAGCAAGCTTCCCGCTGAGCAGAGAGCCCCATGCGGGGCTCGATCCCAGGATCCTGAGCCAAAGGCAGACACTTAGTGACTGAGCCATCCAGGTGCCCCAAAGCATAATCTTTTTTTTTTTTTTTAAGGTTTTATTTATTTATTTGACAGAGAGAGATCACAAGCAGGCAGAGAGGCAGGCAGAGAGAGAAGAGGAAGCAGGCGCTCTGCTGAGCAGACAGCCTGATGCGGGGCCCAATGTGGGGCCCGATCCCAGGACCCTGAGACCATGACCGGAGCCAAAGGCAGCGGCTTAACCCACTGAGCCACCCAGGCACCCAAG
>NC_081569.1:69505281-69571216 GCF_022355385.1 Mustela nigripes
CTTAAAAAAAAAAAAAAAAGAGAGCTCTGTCTCCATTTCAGGATGAGCTTCACTGTGTCTTGTCCTGTGGAGCCAACCCTCTCACAGCTGGTGTTTATATCTGCATGAGGTCACTGGCTGGCATTTACAGGCAAACCCTCTTGTTCTGTGTCCGCAACTGAGAAGAGGGGGAGGGAAGGATTCAATATTCATATTTACACATATTTATTGAATCTCCAGTCTGTGTCAGGCACTGTAGCAGATGCAAGGATAGAAGGGTAAACAACACAAAGCCCTCCATGAGCTTACACTGAGTATACAAGCAAGATGATATTAGGTAGTGACAAGTGCTCCAAAGACAGTAAGGAAAGGAGAGGAAGGCAAGCTAGGATGACCAGAGGAGGTGACACTTGAGCAGAACCTTCATTAAAATGATGGCACGAGCCATGAGTATTTGGAAGGAAAAGCATTCTTCGGTGTAGTGCAAAGATCTTGAGGTGGGAATGTACTTGGCAATATGGAGAAACCTCTAGGAAACCAGGGTACTGGAGCAGAGCAGAGAGAGTATAGTAGGAAACAAAAAAGTCACATAAGAACTTGGGGATTTATTCAAAATGTGTTGAGAGGCCATGAGTAGTTTGGAGCAGGAAGGTGACATGATCTCATTTGTTTTTAAATCAGAAACAGTGTGGAGAATCACAGCAGTGGAAGCACATTCTATTTTTTAGTTTTATTCAACACCAGGATATGATTGTTAACACCACTGGTCCCATGTGTAGTATTAAAATTATTTTTTAAAGATTTTTTTTACTTTAAAGAGAGCATAAGGCAGGGTGAGGGAGAAAGAGAAACTTTAGCGGACTCTGTGTTCAGCAGACTCTCTGTTCAGCGTGGAGCACCACTCGGGTCTCTATCTCATGACCCTGAGATCAAGACCTGAGCCAAAACCAAGAGTCACTGACTGTACCACCCAGCTGTTCCCCCGCCCCCACACTCATATGTAATATTTAAATCACATGGGGTTAGGAGATTCATGTCTGTGAGCCCTGTGGTTATAATACGTTAATGTTTGTCTGAGGAAAGGGGGAAAAAAACAGCTCTGAATCACATTATTTTAGAAAAAGCAACTTTTAGACACTTGTTGGGAAAAATTTTAAATTAGTAATTTATCTAAAAGAGAAAATACAAGGGCCCCTGGGTTGCTCATTTGGTTAAGTGTTCAACTGTTGATTTCAGCTCAGGTCATGATCTCAGGGTTATGAGTTTGAGCCCTGTATGGGGCTCTGCGCTCAGCTTAGTGTGGAGCCTGCTTGAGATTCTCTGTCTCCCTCTATACCTCCCCCATGCACATGTGTGCTCTCTCTCTCTTAAAAAAGAGAGAGAGAGAGAGAGAAGGATAAAATACATTGAAGGTATTCTTAGCACCCCATATTGGAAGACCAGAGAAGAAACGTGTCATAGATTATCAGATACTGAATTAAAAGCCCTCCATGCCTAAAGACACAAACTATATCTCAACGGCTGTAGTCTGCTTTGCTTGTTCAAGAGCTCAACTTGTTCAGGAAATTTTGTCAGTTTTCCCAGGAGTGATGCCCCAGAGGTGTTAGAGGAAATTATAGGACACTTGCTGGTAAGCCAAAATTCCTATATATTAATATATAATGAAATATAGAACTATCAAATGAATCCAGATCAAATGAATCTCTTATCCAGTCAGAGTACAATGTTCCTGGACTGTGTGAGAGAATTTTTTTCATGTACAGTGGACACAGTCACAGATTATATTACCTTCAAGAATTTGATGAGTTTAGGAGATACATCAGTCTGATCAACAGTGGAAAGCATGCTAGAATTTGAATCAGGAATCCTGTGCTTTATTTCTGGATCTCCAATTATGATTGTGTGACTTTGTGCAAATTACTTAACTTTTCTGAGTCTTAGCTTTCTCATCTGTAGAAATGGAAGATACAAATATATTCTTTGTAGGGTTATTTGGAGGATTGGATGAAATAAATGTGCTGTTACAGTGCGTGGTGTGGATTAAGTACTCAATGTTAGTTGAACCTGAATTCTGTAGGATGTTGCTCTCAGAACGCTGCTATATCCAAGAATATTGGAGAAATCCATAAACACTAAAATGCTACAGAAAATAAGGTGTAGTGGCTATGAGATTTAATGTCAACGGTGTTCTAAGAGTACTTGCATCCTACAAGGGTTTTTTTTCCTTAAAAACTCCAAATCATGAGTAGTTTTCATTTCAGGGATTAATGGATACAACTAGCATGAAATTCCAGGGTGTTTACTTTACCTAGGGTGCTTCCTGCTCTGAAGGGAACACGTAAATGACAGGGAGGATTAACCGTTAGTCGGTTTCCACACTAGGAGTAGCTAGAATGTACCCTCAAGCAGGCACTTCGTCCTCTTCCTGGTTGCATTCTTCAAAGATGGTGTATCAAAGCCGAGCATGACTCCTGGGAATGGTTTAGTCATGAAGAGCAGGACAGAAAAATTACCAATGAGCAACTACCAATGAACGGAAGGCCTTGCTGTTCCCTCTCCACAGAGCCCTGCACAAAAGGCAGCCACTTCATTGGCCTCCGTAGCACCACCCTCTGAGGTATTCCCACTTTCTTCATCCTTCCTTATAGGCTACTCATCTTTCCCAGTCCCCTTCTTTGAGCGGCACTTCTGTTTTTTTCTCCCACTCATACTAACCCAGCTTCACCACCTGGTGTAGAGCTTGAGGCTGGAATGGGAAGATGGGTTGCGGCCCAAACTGTCCAGGTATATAGGGGCTATCGCTGAGACATCATCCCTTGTACATGCCCAAGGAAATCCCTAGGGTCGCTACGCCCTTGAGATGACATCTGCGTGATTTCTGCCCCTTTTGTGACTTCGCCTTTGTTTACTTTCCTATCAGTTTTTCACGACGAGCTTAAAGGGCTCGATGTCATGTCCTTGCATTATCAAGCAAGGGTAGGATATAAGCCCTGCCCAGAATGCCTCTTCAGTGAAAGTCAAAGTAAAGAACTCTATCCCAAAGAGCCTCGAGTTGCTGTTTATAGCTCCCAAAGGGTCCAGGGTAGAGATTTTCACTAGTAAAGATCCTTGTCGCCTGCTGGAGTAAGGCTTGCTATCCGCAGCTGCTTCCGAACATCCTACAAATTGCAAAAACCAGGCTCAGCTCAGAGCGTCGCCCTCCTTGCCGGAACTACAACTCCCAAGATGCCCCGCAACCTAGGAGTGCGCACGCGCGTCCGTAGCGGAGAGGGAACCAGCAGCACCGACAGAGCGGTCGGGTTGGGGCATCCGCGAGTGGGTCGGGCAACTCCCAAGGAGAAAGAAGCAGGCTTACGGGCGGGTCCCGGGAACCGAGGGACAGGCCTTTCCCGCGGGTCTGTGAAGAAGGTCGGCGGCCCCAACGGGAGCCAGTTAGGTAAGCCCAGCCCGGTGCTTTCCAGGAAGTCCGTCTGCGGGCGCAGGCAGGGAGTCGCACCGGCCATGGTGGCTGAGGAGGGAGAGGTTGCTGCCCTTCAGCCGCCAGCCCAGTTTTCCTAACCCTACTGGTGTCTCTTGGGAGGAGCGTGGAGACATTGGGGGCTGCTTGAGGGGGGCGAACGGGCCCGGGTAGGGGCCGTGGGGCGCGCTGGGCGTGGCCCGCGCTGGAGGCGCGCGAACCCCCGGTTGCTGATGAATCACTCGGGGGCCCAGCCTCCCCGGGTTCGGGACCGGCCCCTTCCCCTCCCGCCGGAGCCCGCGCCTGCCGAAGCTGCGCGAGCTCGCGGTGCCTGTCCGCCCCTTCCACTCCACGGAGGGGTAGCTGAGGGGCGATCCTCTTAAAAAGGCTTTCTCAGCAACACTCCTTCAAAGGCTTCTGCTAGTTGAAAGTTAGAAAGAAAGTGGAGAAAGGAAAAAAAAAAAAAAAAAAAGAACCTTAGGTCACACCCTTTTGCGGGCGGGGAGGGGGGTTTAAATCTGGCTTGTCTTGGATTTGCCGTTTTTGATCTATATCCTCTGCCTTAAAATAAATTCCTGGCTCCTGGGCAGCACAGCTGGATCCAGCTGTGAAGTTTGTGTGTTGATTTGTTTTGAGGACGTGACTGGGTCGTTGTATTTCTGCTTATGAAGTTGGTGTGTTTCCTCTGCAAGCCTGCAATCTAATTACAAACAAATGGGAAAAGAGCTTTTTTCTTTCCCTTTCTTTCTTTCTTTTCTTTTTTTTTTTTTTTTTTTTTTTTTTTAGTGTTTAGTTAAGAATCGCATTTCCAACGTGCCCTTGGCTTCTCTTAAAACCAAAAGTCGTCTGGTAATGAACACTGCAGTAAAACTTATCCCAGGAGGTCATACTTGCACAGGAAATAAGCCTGTGGAGATTTAAGTTAGCTCTGTGCGGTCTCCCTTGGTTTGTAACATTTTTCATGCAGCTCATGTTTCTTTTTCTGAGAATCCTTCAGATTAATTTTTTGGAGGATTAGTTTGATTAATTAATTGGCCTGTCAAAAAATATATTAGGCTTAGAAAAATAGTTTTGTCCAGCCTCATTTATTTTTGCTAGTCTCTTCCTTCTAGTCTTTGGCTTTTATCCTTCCCCTTCTTTCAGAGTCGGAAGTCATTATATTTACAATCCCCTTTCTAACTCATTTCTAGGAAAGAAAAAAAGAATTAAAATGCGAAACTCAGTATATTCTAACTCTATAAGCTTCCTTACTTTCCCTCTGGTGAGGATTTCTTGTTTCTTTATTTTTTTTAAGTAATCTCTGCTCCTCACCTGGGGCTTCAATTCACAACCCAGAGATCAAGAATCTTGCGCTCTACCCAGCTATCCAGGTGTGTGGAGTTTGTTATTAGGGACACCTGAGTGGCCCAGTTGGTTAAGGGTCTGCTTTCACTAAGGTCATGGTTCCAGGGTCCTGGGATCCAGCCCCCATTCTGCCCTGCTCAGTGGGGAGCCTGCTTCTCCCTCTGCCCCTCCCCCTGCTCATGCTCTCCCCCTTCTGTCAAATAAACTTAATTAAGTAAGTAAGTAAGTAAAATAAGGTTATTAGACCAGATGATCCCAAGATTATTCTAGCCCTAAATATCTCTGATTTGCAATATTCATTTATTTTATTCATTCAGGAAACATTGGCCCCATTTGTCACTCCAAGTCCTGTGGTAGACCCGAAGGAACAAAAATGATTTCCTGAGAATGTTACTGTCCCAGTTCTCAATTTCTTTTAATCATGTTTTTATGACTAATTCTAAAGTTTTGTGGTCTACCCTCCAGGCCAAATTATTCTGCAGTTAATAACTTCACCTGAAGGTAGCCCTCAGGCTATACTCTCTCTACAGTTTTGAGTATGTGACAAATCTACATAGAATACAGTACAATTTTGTAAATTTATTTGGAACCTGGGGCGATCTGGCTGTATGAAAATCAGTTAGCAATATCATAGGGAGAGTGAGAGGCGGTGGGGATAAAACTATACTGGGATAGAAACCAAAAGAGGGAGAGGAAAAGATGAGAAAGAAAGATGAAAGAGAACTTGGTAAAACCAGAGAAAAGGGCCTCCTGGGTTTTCAGATATCAGTTGGATGTACTAATATATGTTACTAATATAGTAAATCTTGTTATTTAGGCTCTTATTTTTTATGGTTCCAGTTAGCTGGCAAACTATTCATCATGCTTTTTGCTTTTCAATTGTTCTTTTTTTTTTTTTTTTTAAAGATTTTATTTATTTATTTGACAGAGAGAGATCACAAGTAAGCAGAGAGGAAGGCAGAGAGAGAGAGGGAAGCAGGCTCCCCGCTGAGCAGAGAGCCCGATGCGGGACTCGATCCCAGGACCCTGAGATCATGACCTGAGCCGAAGGCAGTGGCTTAACCCACTGAGCCACCCAGGCGCCCGCTTTTCAATTGTTCTTAAAGTTAAATATGTATGGGCTCTCTCTTGATTAAAATAGTTGAGGAGGGCATTATTTTCTAGGCTGTCATAGTGGCTAAAGCATTATTTTCTATTATATCAGTGATATATTATATATTATATCAGATCTATATTATATCAGTGACTTTCCTTGAAGACATTTGATTTATATATCATACTTATTCTTTTTGTTTGTTTGTTTTAAGGTTTGTTGTTGTTGTTTTTAAGTAATCTCTATACCCTGCAACCCCTAGTTCCAATCATATTCCACCAACCAAAACAGCCAGGGACCATCACTTACTCATTTTTATAGCAGATCAACACAACTATAAATCACAGCTATAAGATCATATTGAGAGGATAATACTATAGAAAACAGAAAAGTCTACTGGATTTCTGACAGTCCGTTAGGTACCTATTGAAATTGTGTAGGATCAATCTAAATTTGCTATTTATGAAAATTAAATGTGAACATATATTCTGATAGCTGTGTCTGTAATCCATTTGGGTATTTGCAGTAATGAAGGAATAAAGATGTGAGTAATTGAGAGTGGCAAATAATTGAAAATGTAGTTGTCTATTATGTCATATTCTAGAATTTCATTTGAAACAAAATGATTAACGTATCTTGAAGCAAAGTGCTACTTTGTATTTTTATTGAGGTATCAGTAACGTTCAATAAAATGCACATATGTTGAGTGTCCAGTTCAAGGAGTTCTAACAACTTTATACACTGTAACTTCTAGCAAAATAAGATAGAAAACATTTTTATCACCATAGAAAGTGCCCTCATGCCCCTTTCTAGTCATTCCTCACCCACACTCCTCCACTAAGGCAACCACTTTCAGCCTCGTGTTTCTGACACCATAGATTTGTTTTGCCTACTCTTGGACTTGACATAAATGGAGTTGTACAGTAGTATATGCTTTTTTGTGTGTCTGGCTTCTTTTGTGTTATATAATGTTTTTGAGATTGATCTGTGTGTATTGGTACTTTTTTGTAAAAAGATTTTGCCAGAGAGAGCGTAAGCAGGGGGAGGGGCAGAGGGAGAAGGAGAGGGACAAGCAGACCCAGCTCAGAGCTTGGCAGGGAGTTCAAGGCCTAGTGGGAGGTGGGGGAGCGCCTTGATCCCAGGACCGTGAGATCATGACCTGAGTGTTTAACCCAGGTGCCCCAGTTGGTACATTTTTATTGAAGAATGTATTCCATTATAAGAACATAACCTAAGCTCTTTATCTGTTTTATTTTTGATGAATGTTTGGATTTTTTCCAGGATTGGGTTATTAGAAATAAAGTTGTTATGAACATTTCCTTTTCAAATCTCTTGGGGATAGATGTTCTCATTTTTCTTGATAAGTACCTAGGAGTGGAATTACTGAGTCATAGGGTAGATGTATGTTTAACTTTACTAAAAAACTGCCACACAGTTCTCCAAAATGGTTTATATATGAGTTCCAGTTGCTTCACATTTTTTTATGTTGCTGAATTTTAGTGCTGTCAGACTTTATTTTAGCCACATCAGAAGCTGTAAAATGGTACCTCGTTGTGGTTTTAATCTGTTTTGTTTTTTTTTTTTTTTGTAAACTTTATTTACTTGTCAGAGAAAGGGCATGCATGCACAAACAGAGGGAGGGGCAGGCAGAGGGAGAGAGAGAAGCAGGCTACCTATGCAGGAATCCATCCCAGGACTGGGATTATGACCTGAGCCAAAGGCAGCTGCTTAACTGACTGAGCCTCCCAGGTGTTCCTTAATTTGTTTGTTTGTGGGTTTTTTTTTTTTTTGACAATTAAGGAACTTCACTAGATAGTAATTGACTTCTCTTGTAAAGTATCTGTTAGTCTATTTTTTTCACTGGGTGATTGATCTTTTAACTGTAGTTTTTAGGAGTTCTTTATATATTGTGAGTACAAGTCCTTTTCAGATGTACAATTTTAACCCAGTCTTTGGCTTTTCTATTTATTTTCTTGATGATGTGATGAGCAGAAATTTTTAATTGTTATGAAGTCCATTTTATCGGTTTTTAACTTTATGGTTAGTGTGTTTTGTGCCTGTTCCTAGGGTTGCAAAGATATTCTCTGTTTCTTTTCCGAAGCATACTTGTTCCAGGTTTTACATTTAGGTCTGTGGTCCCTCTCAAATTAATTTTTTTGTAAAGATGGGAGGTAGGAGTTTAGGTTCATTTTCCCTTCATTCAGATATCTAGTTGTGCCAGCAACATAGTTAAAAATTTTTTTTGCCTTTCTCCCTTAGATGGACTTGGTATCTTAATTGAAAATCAGTAGGGCTACTTTTTATTTTCATTGTGCTTTTATTTGTAGTGTCTTAAGCGTGGGCCCTGTATCTTTAAAAGGAAAAGGAAAATATAAAAACCTTTTATGCACTTCTTCCAGACTGCAGCTACCCTGAGATTAATCCAGGGCTGGTTACCTTATATTTTTTGATGCAGGACTGCCAATAATGAATTTGAATTTGAAATGGGTTTCCTGTAGGTTGAGGTAATGGAGGCAACCTTAGTTTCAGTAGCAGTTACACCATGCCCATAAGCCAGGCTGATACTGGGGAGAAAGGAGATTCAAGCCCAGAGAGATCTCCTCTATTAGAGCAAGCTATAAAGAGCTTAATATTTCCTTGTTTATTGATTTGCTGAAAATAGAACTATATATAATCCATGTGTTTTAGTTTCCATCTTTTTATTCCACTACTCTAGTCCTGTCCTTTGTGCAACACAATTCCTGACTTAGACTTGAAACAATTTCTAAGGAGACAGGTTGGTTTTTTCTTCTCCCAGATTTTACTGGCCGATATAACACAATACAATACTATTTTTTAAAGAGTGTCACCTCAACTGTGAGGTAGGAAAGATGTTGGGATTTGGAGCCGATGGCCAAGAAAGAATTCTCGAGACATCTTTGGTGCAAAAAGGTAGTTTTTATTAAAGCATGGGGAAGGACTTGTGGGCAGAAGGGGCTGCACTAGGGTTGTGAGGAGTGGCACATTGTATACTTTCAAGTTGGGAGGGGGTTAGAGATGGGGAAGCCTCTAAGGAATTTTGGAAGCAAGGTTTCCAGGACCTTGAATAGGGCTAGCTGTTGTTAGGAAAAGGTCATTTTTTACTGTCTAAATAAACCTTAGTCATGAGACCCTTCTGGTGTATATCAGTGGTTTATATGGGGGATAACTGCCAGAATATATCTTGGGGATAGAGATAAAGCAAGTTTCCAAAGGAATTTTCACACCCTAAGGTAGACCCCCAGGATTCTGGGGGTGGGGCTAAGATGCCTTTTGCCCCTAGCAAAGCGTTAACATCCAGGCTGCTGAGTTCCTAGAGGAATGTTACTCTGCCTGTCTCAGGGACTTGCAGTGGACTGCAAGTAGTAAAGAAGTATAGTTTTTCCTTTGCCTTTGTTTTCCATGCCAAACTGTATTACTCCAGTGTAGCTATTTGAATTTTTCCTCATTTCCTTTTGGGCTTTGTTCATCCATATCCATATTTTTATATGGGTGTATCATGGTGTATCTGTTTTTTCTGTTATGACACTGAACAATAATCAGGAAACACTGTCTCCTGACAGTGACACATGTGTGTGTCACAATGACACATGTGTGTCATTGTTAGTAAAGAGAAAGCTGGAGATGGAGAAAAGAGCAGTTAGGGGACTTTTTAGTGGGGAATCTTGAATCCAAAGCTTAAGTAAAATAGAAGCAAAGTTAACATTTTCAAAGACAGGTTACCTTTCTGTGGAAATACAGGACAGCTCGGGTTTCCTTATTTTCTCTCTTTAATATATAACAGCTTTATTGAAATTCACACACCATCCAGTTCTCCCACTGGAAGAGTACCAGTCAGTGGATTTTAGTATATTCAGAGAGTTGAGCAACCATCACCATAATCCATTTTAGAACATTTTCATCATGCTGAAAAAGAAACCCCTTACGCATTAGCAGCTGCTGCTGGCTTTCCCCAGCCTCTCCTGTCCCCTACCACCCCAGGCAGCCATTAATCTGCTTTCTGTCTATGTGGGTTTGCCTATTCTAGACATTTCATAAAAATGGAATCATACAGTATATAATCTTTTGTGACTTATTTCTTTTGCTCTTATGCTCTGAATAGTTTGAGAGTCGTTGAAATACAGAGAAGCAGCTATCACTCACAGATGTGCACACTTTTTGACCTATAAAGATATATACTCCCTCAGGTACATATGCTCAAACACCTACACCTACTCACTAAAGAACACAAACACACCAAGACAAACTTGCAAACTAAGGTACCTGATACACAGAGATAACCCTTTATAAATAAACAGTTTCCTATCAGAGCATATCTGAGCACTAATATCATTACAAGTACATGCAAGTGAATACAGTTCCTGAAGTGGGTGAGAAAAAAAATGGATGAAAATAGGGCAAGCTGCAAGAAAATGAGGGCTGAGGACAAGAGTAGAGGAGAATGTAATGGCAGGTTGAATTTATTTCACGTGTATTCTCTGAGCTTTTGGTTGTTTTAACCAGAAGCAACAATCTGACGTTTATATATTATTTAAATATGTATATAGGCATATAGGTAAGAGTCTTAAAGTTCCTGAGCCTATTGCATAGAAGACCCTTTGAGCAGGAGGTTATTAATTGTTATTATAAGGTAAAGGGATTTCTACATGGAAAACTATAACCAACAAAATATTTTGGTTCCCTGGGTGTGTTTTTTTTTTTTTAAGGTTTTTATTTATTTATTTGACAGAGACCGAGATCACAAGCAGGCGGAGAGGCAGGCAGAGGGAGAGGGAGAAGCAGGCTCCCCGCTGAGCAGAGAGCCCGACGTGGGGCTCTATCCCAGGACCCTGGGATCATGACCTGAGCCAAAGGCAGAGACTTAACCAACTGAGCCACTCAGGCGCCCCGGTGTTATCTTTTTAGTTAAGAGTCATTATGGAGTATTTCTTTGATATGCATGCAGTGAAAAGAGAGGAGGCCCCTTAATGTATTACATTATAAGTCCGGTGTCTATTCAGGCAACCCTTACCCTGGTGCAGGTATTGCAAAATTTGAAATAATCCCAACATTTATTTTTGTTCATGGTGGGTGATCATTAACTCAAGTTAGTATTCTTAAAGACCTCTTTCTTTGTTTCCGCTTTAATAATGTCACTGGAGTGTTACACCTCCTTAGTGAAAGTATGGGAGTAGGTGAAGGTGAGTTGGTGGGGGGGGGGCAGAATGCTTAATTAGATTGGCAAATATCAATAAATATGTGATTATTTGAAAGTCAAATGCATATTTTCATCTCTCCAAGGCCTTGTAATTCATCTGCACACCCTTTCCACCTGCCTTTGCTTTGCCACTTTGAGCCCTCATTATTACTCTTTGTCAAGCAATCTTTTTAAAAATCCAATTAACATAGTGTATTGTTAGTTTCAGAGGTAGGGTTTAGTGATTCATCAGTTGCATTTAACACCCAGTGCTCATTACGTCAAGTGCCTTCCTTTATGCCTGTAACCCAGTGACCCCTTCCTCCACCCACCTTCCCTCCTCTATAGTTAAGAGTTTCTTACAGTTTGTCTCTGATTTCATTTAATTTTATTTTTCCCTCCCTTCCTCTATGATCCTCTGTTTTGTTCTTAAACTCCATTTATAAATGAAATAATATAATTGTCTTTCTCTGATTAACTTATTTTGCCTAACATAATACCCTCTGGTTCAATCCGTGTCATTGCAAATGGTACGATTTGATTTGATTTGATTTTGTTTTATTTTATTTTTGATGGCTGACTGATACCCCACATCTTCTTTATCCGTTCAACTATTGATGGACATCTGGGCTGTTTCCAGAGTTTGGCTATTCAAACAATCTTTCTGCTCTCCTAACACATGGTACTGCATCCCAGGTGAACTCCTGGGTATAGTTTGCTCTCTCTCTCGAGAGTAGTGCTTATCATTGCATTCAGCTCCTTAGCCTTCCCCCTTGCCATACCCTCTTCTCTTTTTGTCTTTTCCCATTGCCAACACCTCACTTCTGGCATATATCTCCTTCTGAATGGAATACCAGGGATGGAGCACCTGGGTGGTTCAGTGGGTTAAAGCCTCTGCCTTCGGCTCAGATCATGATCCCAGGGTCCTGGCTCTCCATTCAGCAGGGAGCCTGCTTCCCCTCTCTCTCTGCCTGCTCTCTGCCTACTTGTGATCTTTGTGTCAAATAAATAAATAAAATCTTAAAAAAAAAAAAAGGATACTAGGGAAGCCTCTTCAAAGAAATGTTGTTTGAACTGTCCCTGAAAGATATGAAAGGATTTGAACAGGAGAAAAGGGGAAAAGATATAATGAGCAGTGTGATCTGAGGGTTGGAGGCAGGAAAGCAAGGAACTTTGTCAGAATACAGGGTGTGTGAAGATCACTCCTTCCCTTTTCCTTTCCTGTCCTTTTGCTGGCTCCTTTCCTATTCCTTCCCTACCCCTTCTCTTTGCTTAGTATATGCTTCTCCTCTCTAGCTAAATCTGTCCTTCCCTTACCACCCACAGTGATCTCTGATCTTTTGTAGCACTATTTACCAGTCCCATTCTTTTATCAGTTAATTTTATTTTGCTTTGATTTTTTTTTAAGTAGTTTTATGTGCATGTCTCATTTTCCAAAAGGTGTATTATGCATTAGCCAAGGTTTTTAGGCCTCAGGGAAAACGACTGACACTTAAGCTAGCTTTCCAGAAGGTATGGTGGCAGGGTTGGGAATTGCAGTGGATTGTTTTTAAGATAGCTGAATTCCCTTACAGCTGGGTTCTCAGCTGGGAACCCAGAGCCGGCACTTGGAAAGCCTTTGTACTTCCTCCTCCGCCTGCAGCTTGCATGGACTCTCTTCAGTTTTCTGTTGTGCCGCTGCTCCATTGTAGGACACTAATCTGGATTTTTTTTTAAGACTGCATTATAGTATTTACCTTTCTTGATCGCTGAGGTTTCTTTGGTGCCCTCTTAAATCTTGCACCCAGGGCAAGTGCCTTTCTCCCTCATCCTTGCCCCAGGCCTGCTTCATTATCTCCTTTTTGGACTGGCTTTCTCTTGTTTTTTTGCTTTCCCCTTAGCTTCAGCATATGACTTAAACTTGCTGTGATGCTGCCCCCAGACCAGAGACATATGATCTCTCAATTCAGGTTTTGTTTCCCAGCTTTCCATATTCCTGGTGAAGAATTGGACTGCTCTCCTGCCCGGGGTAGGGATATCCATCCCTTGCACCAAATATCTGTGAGGGAGGGGAATTGATGGTTGCTTAGCCTGTATACTAAACAGGATCTGGGGTAAGGTTGGTCCCAGACAAGGGGGCTTAGGGTTGGTCATCCCCAAACATGCTTATTTTGGTACCAGAGGTCAGAGGTACCTGTGCCTTTAATTTTTTTTGTATCTGCACTGCACATGGCAGATTAACAGCTAAAAAGTAGGTGTGTCTCTTATGTAGTGTCTGTTTATTGCTGTGACTCTGACCTTTTGACCATTAGAATTAACCTTGGAGATAACAGACTAATCAGAGCAATATTTGTAATATTTAACATAAATTACTGAAATTTGTTTTATCATTTGAATGATATCTAATTTTAGAACAAGTTAACTATTTTTAAACATTTTAGAAATTAATTTTCTAGTTCAGAAAGAAAAGGGAAATAGAGTGTTGATAATCTATTGAGTAAAAAGTGATAATAGGTCTTTATTGTCTCTAACCCCTGGCCCAGTTAGGATATGGTTAAATCAGGTACTCCCATCATTGATCTCAAACCTTACTGATCCCCAGGGATGCCTGGGTGGCTCACTTGGTTAAGCAGCTACCTTCCACTCAGGTTGTGATTGAGCCCCACATCAGGCTCCTTGCTACATGGAGAGCCTGCTTCTTTGCTCACTTGCTCTCTCTCTCTGACAAATAAATAAAAATCTTAAAAACAAAAACCAAAAACTTTCTGATCCCCCCTTATTATACACGTGTTTAGTGTCTCTTATGTTGCAGGCAGTATGATGGTATAATATAAATAATGACATAAAATAATGTAAAATATAAAATAATATAAAAGTACCTGCCTTCAGAGTGCTCACAACCTGAGGAGGAAAGAGATAATTTGATAAATTTTGGTAGAAATGTGGGCAAGGTGGTAACTTGGCACCTATCTTCTACTGTTCTCTTTGTAAACATCCATCTCTCACTTTTATGTATTCTTTTTTAGTCTTCATCTTTCTTACCTAATCTCTGTGGTTAACTGCATTATATGGATTACAGCATAGTAATATGAACTAATGAAGTATTCCTTAAAATGAACTTTGAGAATAATTAATGACTTCATTAGCTAACATTTAGTGAACACCTGCCAATAAGTATTCTAAGTGATTTATATGTATTTATTCATCTAATGAATTAATACATATATTAATTCATAGAATATATTAATATATATTCATATAATATATAACATAGAATATATTAATACCTATATTAATTCATCTAATGAATTAATATATCAGGCCCATGAGATAGGTACTATTATTATTTTTGTTTCACAGATGAGAACACAGGGACAAAGATAGTTCACTATATTGTCCAAGGTTACCAATTGAAATCTTTGTGGGAAGACTGAAATCTTTTCAAAACTATTTTAAATGTCATTTTTTGTAAAATGTATTATAAAATTTTTCCTAATCTTCTTTCTTCCTTTCTTCTTTTCTTTCTTTTTCTTCATGATAAGTGTACTATTTCATTTCCATCATCCATTTCACCCATTCCTCTCCCTGCCCTTCTGGTAACCATCTGTTCCCACCAGCATCCTAGAATACAAAACCCACCTGGGGAGATTTAATTGTTGCACATTGTAAGATTTCATTCTTTTTTATGGCTGTGTAATATTCCATTGTATACCGCATCTTCTTTATTCATCTGTTGATGGACACTTGGACTGCTTCCATATCAATATTTTTGTATCCTTTGGGTAAATACCTAGTAGTACAATTGCTGAGTTGTAGGGTAGTTCTTTTTTAATTTTTTGAGGAACCTCCATAGTGTTTTCCATTGTGGCTGCACCAGTTTGCATTCCCACCATGCAAGAGGGTACCTTTTTCTCCACATCCTCACCAGCACTTGTTGTTTCTTGTGTTGTTGTTGTTGTTGTTGTTTTTTTTTAATTTTAGACGTTCTGGCAGCTGTGAGGCGGTATCTCATTGTAGTTTTAATTTGCATTTCCCTATGATGAGTGATGTTAAGCATTTTTTCATGTGTCTGTTGCCATCTGTATGTCTTCTTTGGAGAAAGTCTGTTCATGTTCTTCTACCCATTTTTTAATTGGGTTATTTGTTAATTTGGGGTGTTCATTTGTATCAGTTTCTTATGTATTTTGGGTACTAACCTTTTATTGAATATATATTTTGCAAATATTTTCTTTTCAGTGGGTTGCCTTTCGGTTTTGTTGATTATTTCCTTTGCCATGCAGAAGCTTTTTATTTTGTCATAGTCCTGATAGTTTATTTTTGCTTTTGTTTCCCTTGCCTCTGGAGACGTATGTAGAAATGTGTTGCTACAGCTGATGTTAGAGAAATTACGTTTTGTGCTCTCTTTAAGGATTTTAATAGTTTCAGATCTCACATTTGGTCCTTAACCCATTTTGAGTTTATTTTTGTGTATGTGAAATAAAGTAGTCTAGTGGCGTCTTTTGCATGTAGCTGTCCAGTTTTCCCAGCACCATTTGTTGATGAAATGAAATTCTTAAATGGAATCCTTCAAACTTAGTTTAACCAAGATGATTTGGAGGATATAAAATTGAGAATTCATTGTGTGCATTGGGTATTATTCTGTGCTACTGATTTGTCTTCTGAGGTTTTTGATTTATAGGCTGTTAGTAATTGCATTACATTGTTCCACAATTTTGTGTTTATTTTATTTTATTTTATTTTATAGGTTGTCCTTCTCTTTTGCCTCTAGCTGTGGCTTCTTGTTGCTATTTACTCTCACTTTAGTAATTTGTTTCTGTTACTGTGTAGTGTGTTGTAACATAAAAGTAAAACCTTGGTAGAAAGTATTTTATAGAGGCAGCGTGATACAGTTTAAAAACCATGGATTTTGGGGTCAAGTTCAAATCTCACATCCACTGTTGAGAAAGAAGGTATATCCTTGGGCAGGCACTTTATTGTCTGAGTTGCAGTTTCTTCAATTTATGATACGGGGATAGTAATATTTTTCAGAATTAGTATGAGGTGATGTATATAGTAAAGTACCTGGCATATAGTAGGTATGCAGATAAAAGTTGATTTTTTTTTTTTTTTTTTTTTTGCTTCCATATCAGGATATGGCATCTGGATTCCTTGTTAATTTGAGAAACTCAGGCAAATGAAAGAAATATGTTTTTAAGATGTAGGTATAGTCTTATTCTATCACTTAAAAATCAATTTCATGGGTGCTTGGGCAGCTCAGATGATTAGGGATCTATCTGCCTTCAGCTTAGGTCATGATCTCCAGGGCCTGGGATCCAGTCTCACATTGGGCTCCTGGCTGACTAGGTGGGGAACCTGCTTCTCCCTCTCCCTCTGCCTTTTCCCCTGCTTGTATGCTCTCTCTTTCTCTCAAATGAGTAAATAAAATCTAATTATATATATATATGCATATATATGTACATATATATACATAATATGTATATATATATATATACACACATATAATTTTTTCCCACAGTTGATATGATAATTGTTAATTTGAGAAATATTATCCTGAACTTTTGTTTTGGGTCCTCTCAGCAACCTCCCCTTTTCCTTGCATTAAATTGCCTTTAATTCTGTGTGGCTCTCTTGATTCCCCTTGTCTACTATTACAGGAAAACTGTCCATCAGCTCCTTTTAAAAGAACTGTGCCAAGGCAAACCCTAACTCCAGGATCTACAATCTCTTTGATCAGTTCTGTAGTCCGCTTCTCCCTTTTGAGACATCAAGACATATTGTGGACATGTGCCTTTTCAGACATTATAACTGCTTTTCCATGTCAGTCTGAAAATTAATTTAATTGCTATAGCAAAGCTTGTTATATCCCCAGGCTCCTGAAATTAATTAGAGCAAAACTGGTGGTATCTCTAAAAATCAAAAGTGTGCTGTGTCTCTGAAGGTGTATGAAATGTCTTCACCATATTGGAGTGAGTCATGGTCTGGAGGAGCCTGTGTTCATACCGGTCCGGGCACCAGACCCTTGAATCAGTGACAAATATTGGGGCCAAATGGTGAAGCATTGTTGACCTTCAGAGTAGAAAAGAGACCAAGTAGGGTTGGAAGAGCTAGGAAGGGCTTCGGAGAGGTTGGACTTCAGCTAGTGTTTGTAGCATGTACAGAATATGGATAGAATGGAGAAGTGAAATTTGAGGGTGGAATAGGAAAGATTGTTGAAGAGAAATACACACCACTGTATGAAACAAATGAGGCAAAGGGGTGTAGTGAACTTATTTGTGAGACCCTGAGGAAGCCAGTCAGGTTAGAGCAGAGGATTCCTAGTAATTCTTAGTGAAAGGAAGGTGGAGTTTTACCAAAATCACCTGAGAAGCTTAAAATACAAACACCTAACAAATAAAAAATTTTAAGCAAAAGAATGAAATGTAAAAGCACTGTTAGGGGAAGCATAGTTAAATGACCGTAAGCCAGATTGTTAGAGTGGGAGAATGAAAGCTTAGAGTCAGACTAGGAGTTTTCTTGTCCCTGGGAGAGAGGGCTTGGTAAAAGCATTGTTTTTACTTCCTCTCTTTATAAGCCTCCAGAAATTTCGCTAGGTATTGGAATTGTTCCTGGAAGGGGCAGGGTCCAGAAACACAAGGCTTTGAAGGCCTGAGCAGAACTTCAGAAAAGTTAGTTATTCTCTTGATGTTTCTTTAGGGAAAAGGAAAAAACCTCCTAAAACTCTTTAAATGGTTTTAATATTGGTCTCATAGATTGTTAGTTTTTTTCTTAATTAATATTCTGAAATTCTTTTACCAGGACTCTGATGGCTAATGCTTTTTGTTGTTTTGCTTTTCCACCAAAATACTTTCACTATTCCTGCGTGTGACATGCGTAATTCAAAAGTCAAAGACAGTGTTTGTTACTATTTTTTCATATACAGCATCACAATGCAACAGCTGATAGGTTCTTTAAGTTCAAAATAAAATAAATGCATATGAAACATAACTCAAAAGAGACCACAGGTATATAGTGACCACTGTATATATACAGAGAGAGAGACTCTCCCAAACTTAGTTTTCCAGTTTGTCTTTGGTTCTTGTGAATCTTTCCAGAGTTATTCCTAAGACACCCATTTTTAAAAGTTGAATGATCTTAGACTCAGATCTGGAAGCATCTTAGGAGTCATTTGTTAACCCTTACAGTTTCATTTCGTTTCTTCTCTTCCCTTTTCTTTCTCCTTCCCTCTCGTTCTTTTTTATTTTATTTATTTGAGAGAAAGAGAGCACAAGCAGGGGGAGGGGCAGAGGGAGAAGCAGACTTCCCACTGAGCAGGGAACATGATGAATGATGGCACAGGGTTCAATCCCAGGACTCTCCTGGTAAACCATGACCTGAGCCACAAAAACCCTTGCAGTTTCTTGTGCTAAAGGAGAAAAGTGGACCACATTTGAGGAATGGATGTAGATGAATAATGGGGTTGGGTGACCTCTATAAAAGTTCATTAGAATATCACTGTCTGAAACTGAACCCTTTATGAAGTTTGTTTCCCAAAGATCTCTTTCCTAAATTTCAAATCTTGATCTATTTTCCTTACTCTTAAGTCTTGGTAATATCTTTCAGTACTGTCATACTCTTGATTTTCTTGGTTTTAAAATTTAATAAAAATAGTGACAATAGTTGGGTACTTTTAAATTTAAAAAGAGAAAATGAAATAAAGAACAAGGCAGAAATGAATGTGCTACTTTAGAATTTTTACTGTATTAATAAAATTTATATTTTGTGATTAAAATTGTTTTGCTTTCATATAATTTATGTTGTCTTGGGAATACATGTTTTCATAAACCATGTCTATTTTATTACAGGAAAATAGGAAATGATAGAAATTTGCTTTATTTGGTGACTTTTCAGAAGAGCATTTATTAATACGGTCATTCTGCTTTAATTTCTTTTTCTCTATTACACAACATTGGCCCATGTTTGAGTTCATTATTTACTTTTCTTTTTGTTTAATCTGTCCTGGTTTTTCAAGTCCCTTTCCTGAAGTATTTTACTTTATTGTTTTTGTGCTTATCTAGCATGATTCAGCTTTTCATATATTTCCTTCCTACTTCTACATTGTTCATCTTGGCAATGATGAGGGCAAGTTACTATTTTTTTCAAGGTTGAATTAAATAGGGTTTCCTTAAGTTGATGGACTATTACAGCTAGAAAAAAACCGGAGGCCCACGAGCCCAGGGTTAAAGTGAACAAGCTTCGTCCTCTTGCCACTTCTTATCTGTTGGTAGTGGCTTGCTTAAGGACTGAGGTGGAGTCTGTGCTCCCTGAGGAACAGGCTGTTTGATTTGCAGTGTCCACTGTGCACGTGGATGAGTCCATTGTCAGAACTGAGGCCATGATTGGGTTATTCCTTATCTACCCAAGCAAACTGAGAAGGGAGGTGACTTGCTCATAGTCACAGAGCTCTTTTTTTTTTTTTTTAAAGATTTTATTTATTTGACAGACAGAGATCACAAGTAGGCAGAGAGGCAGGCGGAGAGAGAGAGAGGGAGAGAGAGAGAGAGAGGAGGAAGCAGGCTCCCCACTGAGCAGAGAGCCCGACTCAGGGCTCGATCCCAGGCCTCGATCCCAGGCCTCGATCCCAGGCCTCGATCCCAGGATCCTGGAATCACAACCTGAGCTGAAAGCAGAGGCTTAACCCACTGAGCCAACCAGGCGCCCCAGTCACAGAGCTCTTACGCCCAGTTCAGTGCTAGGAGCTAAGTGCTAGACATTTTCTCCCTAAGAATTCTGATATTCCTTCTGGATTTTTTGGGTTGTGTTTCCTCCTTGAGTAATAATTGAATTCTGGGTGCACATGGATGGCTCAGTGGGTTAAAGCCTCTGCCTTCAACTTAGGTCATGATCCCTGGGATCGAGCCCTTCATTGGGCTCTCTGCTCAGCAGGGAGCCTGATTCCCCCTCCCTCTCTGCCTGCCGCTCTGCATAGTTGTGATCTCTCTCTCTGTCAAATAAATAAAATCTTAAAAAAAAAAACTGAATTCTGTCAGGTACTTAAGTTTGTCACCGTTTATTGTATCTTCGGGAAAGACTCAGAAGTATTTGTCAGGGAGTCTAAGATAGGATTGTCCTTATTTTGGCAGAGTATAGGGGCTGGAGTTACATAGTCTATCTAAAATTGAGAATTTTCTTTTTAAGACTGAAGGCTTTCCCATTTAATTTTTAGAACTTCATACTATTGTATCCCTATTATAATCAGCCAGACTCACCCTCCTCAGAAAGGAGGGAAAAGTAGAATTTTATTTAGAAAGAATGCATTTTATTTGAAGATCAGTTTTTGGTTCAAAACAAAATCTAGTCATGAAGGATTAAAACACTAGAAGCATGAGACACAGGATAAGGAGGTACTTTAGATTTTTTTATTTTAGGGACACCTGGGTGACTCAGTGGGTTAAAGCCTCTGCTTTCGGCTCAGGTCGTGATCTCAGGTTCCTGGGATCGAGCCCTGCTTTGGCTTCCTGCTCGTCAGGGACCCTGCTTCCCCTCTTCTCTCTCTGCCTACTTCTCTGCCTACTTGTGATCTTTGTCTGTCAAATAAATAAATAAAAATCTTAAAAAAAAAAGAATTTTTTATTTTAGACATTTGTCTACTGTAATGCTTGCCATTTTGGTCAAGATAGTGTATTATTTTGCAATTACAAATAATACAATAAATACAAATAACAATAGTACTCTATACTGTGTGCTCACTAGTATTTTTTAAACATTGATTTGGGAAATCTTCATATAAAAAAATACTCTCTCTGCCATTTTCCACATCTTGTAGGTTTGTTTTGGTGGTTTAAATTAGTTGTGGTAAGCCCTTAGAGCACTTTCTCCCATGTTTTACTAAAACCTTACCTTTTTACAGTCTATAGAATGCTGGGGCAGCTTTCATACAGAGTATTTCCAAGCCTTCTTAACTGTTAATCAGCAGCCATGCAGGTGTGGCTAACAACCATCATGTATATCTTCATCCAGGCACATTTTGTTGATTTTTCCCAGGATAGTTTCTCATTTGGAAGTATATTTTTCTGTATAAACCCATTTTCAGTTTAACAGCAGTTTGCTTCTTAATCTTTATTGTGGCACAGTTGTTGGTATAGCATTGCTAGAGAATAGGGTTCTGCATACCCTTGGATGAAAAGGTAGAGTGGAGAAAGAAGAGACATCCCAGTGATGGCTTCTTTGCAGTGTGCTGCCCAGGGTACACTCTGTGTCAAGGGGGCAGGAGGGTCTGAGAAGGAATCAGATTTACTTCTGCTGTATACCCAACTTTTCTGGTCACCACTTTTGAAAACTGAGAGAGAGGAACACTGTATCAAAATTGACACTATTAAGTAGGTACCTACATTTAACATTAAGTCTATGATTATTATAGTCTTTATGCCCTATTTGTACCGTCTTTGATTCCTATGATGTCTTAAATTCCATTTGGAGAAGCATTTTTAAAGTGGGGAGGAAAAAAAACAAGAATCTGTTCTATAAATTTTCTCATTCTTTTCCTCCTGTCCCACGGTCCCTTTCTCTATCCATGTTCTACCCCTCCAGTTCATTGCTCCCCCTTCCGCAGGACAGTACATTAAATATAATAATAGGCACTTCATAAATGCATACAAATATATATTGATTTGAAGATACAGTAGTTGGTGAGGTTGAAAAAGGAGAGCTTTTCGGTATGAAGAGAAGTAAAGAATCTGGTCTGAAGCCCAGGAAATTCAGAGGGGATGAAACTGAGGAAAGATGTTACCATTCACCTTTTATTCACTGCATGAAATTCAGCTTGCTCTCAGCATGATTTCTTTTATACCTAGCCTAGTTTATTTTAAGATTTTGTATATAGTTCAATGCTTACTAACTTGGTGGATTAAGAAAATTCTTGGTAGAGGAGGAATGAGTCATAGCGATACTTCCCTTTGGGAGAGAAAGAGAAAGAAGGCCCTCACCATTATATACTTGGAATGGATTCAGCGTTTTGATTGATGGCTGGGCACTGTTAAGCTTCCCCCAAACTACCTCATCTCATATTTGGTTTTGTCCACAGTATGACTGGTAGAAGGCTCTTTTAGGTTAACCAGCAAAGATAAAGAGCTCTGTAACCTTCTTACCCCGAGAGACTTGTTCATATGATGTAATTGCTATTTTAAGATTTTTTGAGTTTGCAACAATTTTTTAAAAAGCTTCAGCTTTTCCTAACCTACCCAATCTATTAAACCAAAAAGAAGAAGGAGGAAAAGGAGAAGGTTGAAAAATATTTGGTTCTGAGAAACTGGGTGTGCTAAGGGTGTGGCTGTTTTGGCATTCACCAGTGGTGTGCGCAGAGTGGGTTCCTCTCTGACCTTGCCCTGTATTTCTGATGCCACAACACCACCAAGAAGTATAAAAAGAGAGGAGGTGGGTCAGGACTGGGAACTGGCTTTGCTGCTTTGAACCAGAAAAGGAAGTGGGGGTACATGGGAGCCACAGAGTCTGTCAGTTTTGTCGAGAGGTGGTTTTTGTAGTTGTATGAGTAACGTGTGAAGTATTTTCTTGTAATAGTCACAGAAATTATCTGGCTGCTTTGTGCTTTCGGGATGCCCTAAGTGACCTGCTTCTAATTAAATCTCTTCTTTTTTCTCGCCCTAACAAGTTTTTCTGGGTTGCCTTCAGACTTCACATTTTATTTTCTTTCTTTATGAGATCTGTAGATCTCATTTTTCGAAATTTGCGGTGGTGTCAGTAGCAATGGCAGGAAGGATGGGGCTACTTAGCTAATCTCATATATGGGTTGGTTTCTTTTCATGGAATTTTACACAGAATAATCAGCTACCGTTTTCTCAAACGTCTGTCTGCAAAGCAGCTACCTCATTCAGATGTGTCCTCATCTGGGTCAATCATAGCATCCCAGGAACTTCACAAAATTATTTCATGTACTGCCTTTTAGGCCTCATTGTGTAAAAGATGTAGTGAGCAGAAGGATGGATTTAGCATCCAATTTTTTCTCTTTAAAAAACATCTTATTTGCTATAAAAGTAATACATATGTATAACTAAAAATAAAATGGTTTTACTTTTTAGAAGGTAAACGCCATGCATAGTACTTTGGATGCAGTGGACACAAAGTACATGTTCTGGTTATAATTAGTGTTATCTAAGACCATTAGCTCATAAAGGGGAAATGATCTTATGAGACTCTTCAACTCCCTTCTAGCTGAGGAAGCAGCTGTATACTGTCCCTGACAGATATTCATACTCAGCCTCTGCTTTGATAATGCCAGGAAGGAACAGACGACTCTCTTTTACTCCAGCCTTCTCTGTCACAGGGAATGTTCCTCAAACCAGCAGAGATGAAACTCAAGCCTAGCATTTAAATAAGAGAACATTTTAGATGCTTTAAATGTTAAAATCTCCAGCCAGAGTTAATTTACTTTAAAATTGTTTCTGGATTAATTCTGAAGCCAGATTCAAACAAAAAAAGGCAATGTTGATTTGAATTTTTTTTTTCTTGAAAGCAAATTGAAGCAGATACTTAGGAGTTATTGGATGGTGAGCTGTAATCCAGTTTAAATGATTAGATGGGTATTTGTCTAGAGAGAATATTTTGATCCTAACTACTATTAGCTACTATGTATCAAGACTGAAATACTTTTATTTGAATTAAACACAAGTAATGACTAAAAGTTCACTTTAGCATGAAAGGATAATAAGACTATAATAAGATAATCAGTCAGTAGCCAGTATCTGAAACAAGAAGATAAAGCTAAACAATATACTAAGCTATAATAAGGGAAAGCTGTGCTGGCTAGGTATAGCCTGAACAAGGAGACCAATTTTCTAGATAGGGTTTTGGGAAGTGTGGAATTCTGGAACTGGCAAAATTTTCCAAGGGCAAAATGACATCATACAGAGAAGCATGGTTATTTGGGTGAGTCTGCTCATTGGTTGCCACTGAAGAGTGCTTAATGGAGTAAGGCTCTTCCTGATTGGCTGACCTTCAGAAGTGAGAAGCTGCCAGTGATTGATTGGCTTGCAAAGGCAAATCCTTGGTTTTGGTTTTTGGGGTTTTTGATGACTGTTTGTTACCATGGCTACAGAAAAATCAGCCTTTTCTGTTTGTGGGAACTTGAATCCTCAACATCAAGTACATGTCATTACTTGCACAAAGCAAGTATATTATTTGATTTTTTGATATGTAACTTAGAGTAAAGGAAGAAAATTTTAAGTGATCAGCTTAATAAATTTAATGCATGTGTATATACTTGTATAACTGTCACTCAGTTTAAGATATAACTATTTTCATCACCTCAAAATGTTCTCTAATGTCCATACCTAATCAGTAACCCCCCAATAGCTATTCTGATTTCCATCCCCATGGATTATTTTTGCCTCTTCTTGAATTTCATTTATAATAAAAACATGCAGTATGTATTTCATGTCTAGCTTTTTATATTTCTTTCAACATAATACATGTTAAGTTCACTCATGTTTTTACATGTCCAGAACTTTATTACTGTGAGTGTTCTATTTAAGACTGTACCACAATCCATTTGTGTATTCTCCTGGTAATGGGCATTTGCATCATTTCTAGTTTGGGGGATATTATGAATAAAGCTGCATAAGATTTTTGTTTATCTTATTTTATTAACAAACAGTAGTTTCCCTTGGACATAAGAAATTCCTGTGTTATTATGTTATGAGTGTGTTTAGTTCTGAGACACTGCCAGATTGTTCTCCAAAGTGGTTGAATCCATTTGCGTTCCACTAGCAACTTATGAGAGTTTCAGTTGTTTCATGTCTTTTTGTCAGCACTTGGCAGTTTCATCATTTTTTAGTTTAGCCGTGCCGGGTGTGTGTGTGTGTGTGTGTGTGTGTGTGTGTGTGTAAGTTTAAAAAAGGCAAATTGGGGAGGATCTGGCTGGCGCAGTTGGGGGAGTATGGGACTCGATCTTGGGGTCATGAGTGTGAACACCATGTTGAGTGTAGAGATTACTTAAATAAATACAACTTTTAAAATAAAAGGCAAATTTTGAAGAACTTAGGCCTAGAAATTTAACATGAAAAACTTAAGAATATGGAGTGAGCCATATTAATCGAGGGTTTAAGTTTTCTATTTTTGATGTAAAAAAGAAATAAACATTTTTTTTCTTTTAATTTTTTTTTAAATAAGATTTTATTTGAGAGCAAGTGAGCACAAGTGGGGGGAGGGGCAGAGAGAGAGGGAGAAGCAGACTCCCTATTGAGCAGGAAGCCTGACATAGGGCTCTATCCTGGGACTCCAGGATCATGACCTGCACCGAAGGCAGACACTCAACTGATTGAGCCACCCAGACGCCCCTTGATTTTTTTATTTCTTTTTTTTTTTTTTTTTTTTTTTTTTTTTTTTTTTTTTTTTAAATTTTTATTTATTTATTTGTAAGAGAGAGAGAGTGAGAGCGAGCACAGGCAGACAGAGTGGAAGGCAGAGTCAGAGGGAGAAGCAGGCTCCCTGCGGAGCAAGGAGCCCGATGTGGGACTCGATCCCAGGACACTGGGATCATGACCTGAGCCGAAGGCAGCTGCTCAACCAACTGAGCCACCCAGGCGTCCCGATTTTTTTATTTCTTAAATAGCTTCCTAATTTAGGAAGATCTGATCCAGGAAGAACCATCCTAAAACAAAGTTACTTTCATATAAAGTTAAGAGGTTAGTGTAACTCCAGTTTAACTTTTTCTTTTTCCTTTTTTTTTTTTTTTTAAGATTTTATTTATTTGAGAGCATGAGTGAGAGAGCACAAGCAGGGAGAGCAGCCCAGGGAGAAGGAGAAGCAGGCTTCCCCTGAGCAGGCAGCCTGATGTGGGGCTTAATCCCAGGAATCTGACTAAGCCACCCAGGTACCCCAACTCCAGATTAACTTCTATGACTTCTGTAAGTTCACTGTTAGCATTGAAATTAATTATATTGGCCATTTTTTATTACTTAGCATGTGCCACAGTCTGTACTCTATTGAGGATACAGGAGTGAACAAAACAAAGGCTTTGCTTGAATATAATTTAGATTTTAGTGACAGAACACAGACAGTGAATCAATAAATATGTAATGTCAAGTAATAACATAGAGGGAAATACAGGGTAAGAAGAGGTTGCCTGATGCACCGGTGTGGGAGGAGCTGTGGGGTTCATCTTTTGTATATAATAAACAGAGAAGACTTCTCTAATCAGTTGACACTTAAGTGGAGACCTTCTGGAAGTGAGGGAGCAGGTTATTTAGCTGTGTTAGGGAAGAGTGTGCTAGACAGAAGGAACATTAAGTGCAAAGGCCCTGAGGCAGTATTTGCCCAGTTTGAAATGGTTGAAAATGAGTTGGGGCTTGCAGGGAGATCATGTAGGGCCTTCTAGACCATTTGGCTTTTATTCTCATTTTTTATTTTATTTTGTGCCATTATAAGATTGTGAGCAATAGAATTAACATGATTTGACTAATTATCACATAAAAATCTGTACACAAATGTTCACTGACACTTTATTTGTAATAGTCAAGAACTGGAATCATACCTGATGGCTTTCAGTATCTAAATGGTTAAACTGTAGTACATACATACCATGGAATACAACAAAAGGGAATGAACTGGGACTCCTGGGTGGCTCAGTTGGTTAAGCATCTGCCTTGGGCTCAGGTTCTGGGGTCCTGGGATCGAGTCCCACATCAGGCTCTTGCTCAGCAGGGAGTCTGCTTCTCCCCCTACCTGCTGCTCCCCTGCTTGTGCACACGCGCTCTCTCTCTGGCAAAGAAATAAATAAAATCTTAAAAAAAAAAAAAGAATGGGGCACCTGGGTGGCTCAGTGAGTTAAACTTCTGCCTTTGGCTCAGGTCATGATCCCAGGGTCCTGGGATCGATTCCCACATTGGGCTCTCTGCTCAGTAGGGATCCTGCTTCCCCCTCTCTCTCTGCCTGCCTCTCTGCTTATTTGTGATCTCTGTCTGTCAAATAAATGAATAAAATCTTAAAAAAAAAAAAGTCTCTTTAAAAAACAAAAGAATGAACTATTGATACAGCTACTTGGATGAATCTCTAGAGATTTATGTTTAATGATATCAGTTTCTAAAGTTGCATATTATATGATTCTATGTATGTAACACTTTTGAAACCAATTTTTAGAAATAGAGGCAGATCAGTAGTTGACCAGGGCTTAGAGAGAATACAAGTAGAGGGAGGGGAGGGGCAGAGGAAGAGGGAGAAGCAAACTCCCTGCTGAGCAGTGAGCCTGATATAGGGCTTGATCCCAGGACCCCTGCCACCTATGTGATCCTAATGCAAAATATTGGAAAGAAAATAAATTAGAAAGAGTAATTGTGTAACGTTTTTAAAAAAATCATGACAAATTATATGCTTGTTTCACTTTTTAGTTTTAGCTCTTTGCAAAAGATTATACCAGAAATGATATTAACAAAGACATGTGCCTTAGTTTAGCATAAAAATATATTTAAAGGCCATAGCGAGCCATTGTTTTATTTAGTAATTTACAGTTGGTTTGTTTTTTTAGTTCATTGGTTATTATTCAAAAATTTGTCCAAAAATTGTTTGTTCAAAAATTCGTTCAAAAATTGTGAACAGTTCACAGCGTGGATCTCAAAGCCATTATGAAAATGTTAACCAAGAAATTTTTTTTTTAACCAGACTGAGAAATAGAGGTGTTGCAGGGCCATATTAAACTCTCGGAAAAAATAGGTATAGAACAAAAAAATAATACTAACTATTAACTGAAATTAACATCCCTTAGTGCATCTCTTGTCCTTACCCCTTACAACCAATCTGTGCACAAGTCCTTTTAGTTTGCTTCCAAAATGTGTCACACTTTTATTCACTTCTCTCCATCTCTGCAGCTACAACCCTACAAATATTGTTTCTCACCTAGATAGCAGAGTCCTAGACTGGGAGAGTGGCTAGGGACTTTTTGTTCCCGGCTCAAAAGTCACCTTTCAGAACAGCTTTCTGAACTACTTGCAGTAACCTTCCTGATCCTCCTCTCCCCTGTAGCAAATTGTCTGGGGGCTTTTCCTTACAGTATTCGTTGTTTTCTGGTATTATCTCTTTCCTTTGTCATTTTTTGTCTGTATGCCACCTTCAAAATGGAGCAAGGAACTTGTCTGTCTTGTATACTGTGCTTGTCCATTGTCTGGAACAAGTCAATTCCTGATACAGAGGATGCTCAAAATTATTTGTTGAGTGAACAGCACATATACTGGAAAACAAATATTCATCTGGGCTCTTGAGAGAAAACTTTCTGATGTGGTAGGGCACCTTGGTTCAGTACCCAGGGATCCTAGGAGAAGCCAGTGAGGAACAGACACACAGTCTTGAGCCTAGTAAATCTGAACAGTGAGGCTTGGTGCCTCCTGAGGACGAAACTCATTTCTTTACCCAAAAGAAAATAAAATTTTCATCAGGGTTTATATTTAATTACAGAGCTCTGAAAGCTAGATATGTTTGTTTTAACTGGGGAAGATTAGATAGTGGAGAACTCTGAATATCAAGCCAAAATGGGCTGACACTGAGGGAAGAGAAAGTGAGTAATGCAGAGGCTGCACAGGATTGACAGAAGTATCAAAAACGAATTGTCAGTGCTTTTTTTTTTTTTTTTTTAAAGATTTTATTCATTTATCCGACAGAGAGAGATCACAAGTAGGCAGAGAGGCAGGCAGAGAGAGAGAGAGAGAGGAGGAAGCAGGCTCCCTGCTGAGCATAGAGCCCGATGTGGGACTCGATCCCAGGACCCTGAGATCATGACCTGAGCCGAAGGCAGCGGCTTAACCCACTGAGCCACCCAGGTGCCCCTGTCAGTGCTTTTTGAATTATGGTAAAGAGAGTAGAGTTAGGGAGCCGGAGGGACTCTAGATATCTGGGGGAGGAAGAGGGAACTACTAAAAAGGGCAAAGGGAGGTGATATATGATCCAATTCAGTCAAATTTGGTTTAATTATCTGGCATCAGGTGCTGTCCCTGGTGATGGCAACTCAGAAGAATGAGACATAGACGGGAATGTCTGCTCTTCGGGGGCTTACAGTGTCTAGCAGGGAAGACAGATGAATGATGACTTCTAATGCAGTGTTATTGTAGGTTTGATAGGAGATAGATATCTTTAGGAGTTGCTGGTCAGCCAGTCTATGCTTAGGATTTCACATGGTGGTCCTCAGCTTTACTTTTATAGAGACCTGATCTCAATCCACCAATAAGTGCCTAATCTCCTAAAAAGTGACCCATACTAACCACACTCATAAGAGATTGGTACATAAGCCAAAATACCATTTAGTAATTTACAGTGAGGAAAGCTATGTGAATAGCCCAAGTTTTAATAAGAAGATTACTTGGTGAACATGTAGAAGAATAAAGGAAAGTAATTGAGTGATGTAAATGTCAAATGATATCAGGCTTTGGTTGCCTGATGCTGCTTCTCCATACCAGCACTGTAATTGGAATGAGAGCAAGCCAGTCACATCTGTTGGTCAGGATGTCATGACTCCCTTGTGCTCACTGAACGTGGCCAGATCTTGCTTGATGACCCGCATTTTCTTTACACCTGCATTCTTACTGGCTTCTTTAGTTATGTTAGCCACCATTCAGTAGTAAATTATTCTATCTGCTTCTTTGGGAAATAATCTCTTACCATTGTACATTGATAAATATCAGTTAAACCCTTAAGTCTTGAAGATACTTAGGTACAATCTGTGGTTAAAATGGAGATATATACAAGGATAATGGCAACATAGATAAGGAACCATTAGGACCAACAATTAGCTAACAGCTAACCTGTTAGCAAGGATGAGCAATGTGAATCATGCGCTGAATCTTCTAGGAATGTGAATTGATAGAACCAGTTTGAAAATAGTTTAACATTACCCAGTGAAGTTGAGTATTACTATATGCTTTCCCCAGCAATTCCCATTCCTAGGTTTCAGTAACTTGGAGAAACTCTTGCACATGTATACCAGGAAATAGGTAACAAGATTGTTTATAGCAGAAAAACAGGGGAAAGAGCAAGTTCAGTCAAGTGTTCAGTTATACAATGAAATACTATACAAAAATGAAAATGTAAGAAGTACAGCTCTAAGCATGGACTCAAAAAAAGTTGAGCAAGTCGCTAAAAGATATATGCTGTAGGAGTCATTTGTATAAAGTACAAAAAAAAAGAACAGACCTAAACCTGTTAAGGATGTGTACATGTAATGTAAAGCTATAGGGGAAAGCAAGAGAATGGTTAATTCCAAATGCAGTCCAGTAGCTGCTTCGTTGGGGGAAGGAGATGCAGCTGGAAAGGGGAACATGTGAGTCCTTCTAATGTTCTCTTTCTGAAGCTGGACACTGTGTTTGTGGGTATTTATTTTATTATTCTTTTTTAATTTTGATTTTATTATTCTTTCAGCGATATTATAAACATGCTTTGTGGGACAGAGTTTACTCTGAGATAAAGAGCAATGTGTTAGAGTAAGCTCTTCAGTCATTGCAAGGACTATTGTGTTCCAAACCTATAGAACCTGGGTGACACAACATTGCCTTCGCCTCTAACATTATCTTGTCCATTATAGTGCCGTAGTAGTAGGATGACTATTGAATTTATGGCCTATACTGGAACACTTTTGAAAGTAAAGGGAGCAGATACACAAAATAATTAGTTTTTTTTTTTTAAATATTTATTGACTAAGAGATTGGCTTTATTATATATTGTAAACCTCAAAAATAAATTCTGTTGAATCACAGTAAAAAACTTTTTTATAATGATTGTCTAAGCATTAAAAAACAGTATATGCTAAATAATTACTCTTGGTATATGCTCATATGCTTTATCAATTTCTTACCCTTATCTGTCTCAAATACCATGTCATTGGTATTTTTATGAAGGGACTATTTTTTCCAAATGTTCCTAATTTTTCTTTCTTTTTTTTTTTTTTAAGATTTTATTTATTTATTTATTTGTCAGAGAGAGAGAGAGAGAGAGAGAGAACGAGAGAGCGCACACACAAGCAGGCAGAGTGGCAGGCAGAGGCAGAGAGAGAAGCAGGATCCCTGCTGAGCAAGGAGCCTATGTGGGACTCAATCCCAGTACCCTGGGATCACAACCTTAGCCAAGGGCAGTGGCTTAACCGACTGAGCCACCCAGGCGTCCCCCTAATTTTTCTTTTTACCCCCCAAATTGCCTGCCAGTTTCTTTGAAACTGCATTTGATAGTTAATATATTTGAAAGTACTTATACCTTCTATTAAATCTTCTCTGCAGAGTGTATTTTTTTTTTTTAAAGATTTTATTTATTTGTTTGACAGAGAGAGACCATGAGAGAGAGGGAGAGAGAACATAAGCAGTGGGAGTGGGAGAGAGAGAAGTAGGCTTCCCTCAGAGCAGGGAGTCCGACGTGGGGCTCCATCCCAGGACCTTGGGATCATGATCAAAGGCAGATGCTTAATGACTGAGCCACTCAGATGCCCAGAGTGTTTTTTTTTTTTAATTTTATTTATTTGTTTGACAGACAGATTACAAGTAGGCAGAGAGGCAGGCAGAGAGAGAGAGAGGAGGAAGCAGGCTCCCCGCTGAGCAGGGAGCCCAATGCAGGGCTCGTCGATCCCAGGACCCTGGGACCATGACCCGAGCTGAAGGCAGAGGCTTTAACCCACAGTGCCACCCAGGTGCCCCAACAGAGTGTATTATTTTTAATTGAGAAAGATATACCCTGAAGATACCTCATAAGCTTAGTATCTTAAGTTGGAAGTATCAAGTGGACATTTACCAAACTTAGTAATAACAACAATGAAAATAATTTGATTAAAAACAAAAACAAAAACAAAAAAGTCCAGCATAATTGCTAAACCAAATGAGATGCCTAGTAGAACAGGTGGAAGCCAGACCTGTCTCGGGCAGTTACACAAAATGCCTGCAGTTTAACATCTGCATCAGTACAGTTCTGTTAATTTGCTTGTTATTGGACCCAGGTGGCTGCTAGTCAGGTCAGGAGCTGACCCCTACGGTGAACCTTCCTTTCTTCTTAGGGGATGAAAACATGTAAAAGGATCCATAAACTGTTACTGGTTTGAGGAGGAAAATATATTTGTTTAGATATTAGGTTGGGAAAACTTGGGAGAAAGGAGTAGTAAAAGAAATACATCCAGACTTCGAAGTACTGGGTATTTTATAGCCAAGAAAAATTGAGCCAAATTACAGTCTAAGGATTATTCCTTGTTCACATAGGACCTTTTTTTTTTTTTTTTTAAAGATTTTATTTATTTATTTGACAGAGAGAGAGCTCACAAGTAGGCAGAGAGACAGGCAGAGAGAGAGGAGGAAGCAGGCTCCCTGCCGAGCAGAGAACCCGATGCGGGGCTCGATCCCAGGACCCTGGGATCATGACCTGAGCCAAAGGCAGAGGCTTTAACCCACTGAGCCACCCAGGTGCCCCCCACATAGGAACATTTTATGAAACAAATGATCCACATTTACAGCTAGAACTTACTGAAATACTTTATTTTTACTTTGCACATTTTGTGGGATTTATTGAAACTATCTTTCATAGGAACAATTCTGCTGTACGTGGAAAAAGGCTGCTTGTTGAGCTTTACCTCATTTAGGAAAGATTCACATGGTGAAGAAATGCAAAGCTCCTTTCCTATAATGAGACCCTCATGACCACCCTTGCCAGTCAGTGGGTGACATACCCCAGCATGGTTTGGAGTTTTTTATAGAAACATTTTTAAAAAGCTGCATTTTTTCCGTTAAAAGCACCTTTCCAAAAAAAAATTTTAGAACAAAACCCGTTTTTTATTTTGTTTCTTTTTTGTTTTTGTTTTTGTTTTTGTTTTCTAGTGGCAACTGGCCACTCCTTACTGGGGGAGTGTGTTAATATCCCCCCTTATTAATATTGAGTCAGAAGATAGTGTTCTGTACAATTTACAGTAAAACAAATGTGTCTTAAACATAATGTGCTTAAGCAGAGTACTCTGGTAGCAATAATTTGAAAGTCACTGATGGGAAAAATTTCATTTTGGCACACATGAGTTCTTTCCTCCTAAAACTTAAGAGAAATTCTAAATTCTACCAAATGGATGTTTTATAGGTTTGAATTTTTATATTCCCTCCTCCTCCTATTTTTCCCAGTTGATTTTGTTTTTCAGCAACAAAATATAAAAGGTAAGGATATTGAATGATCCATAGACAAGGGTAGTGTGTAATAGATGGCCAAAGAATATACAACAGCTGGAAATTACATTTCATTCAACCTAAAAATAGATCAAAGTAGTGGAGATGACTTAATATTTGAAATGTGTATGTTCTTTCTCTCTATAGTTTTAAGGAAAAGTGGAAATCACTCCTGACTATACTGCATAGCAAAATTTAGTGATTTCCTATACTGCAAATCATGGCACTACCATTCCGGAAGGACTTAGAAAAGTACAAGGATCTAGATGAAGATGAGCTCCTTGGGAATCTATCAGAAACAGAACTGAAACAACTGGAGACTGTTCTGGATGACCTTGACCCTGAGGTAGGTGGTAATGAGATAACTTCAGACCCTTTGAAACTAAATAACTTCCTTTGAGCAGTTATCTTTCTCATGACTTTTCTCTGGCACTCTCCGCCCCCACCATTCTCTCTTTATCCAGATGAACTTTTTCCCTCTTCTCAGTTCCCCCACTTCTGCCCCCTCAGCTCCACTGACCTGCCTGTTCTGAACTACTTTCACCAGCAACCTTATTCTCAAGTTTATGAAGTCGGTCCAGTAAGAAATTTTTTCTCTGGTGCCTAGGTGGTTCTGTTGGTTAAGAGTCTGCCTTCTCCTCAGGTCATGACCCCTGGGTCCTCAGATCAAGCCCCACATCAGCTCCCTGCTCAGTGGGGAATCTTCTCTCTCCTCCTGCTCTTGTGCTCTCGCTTGCTCTCTTTCTCCCTCTCAAATAATGTCTTTTAAAAAAAAAAGAAAAAAAATTTTTCTCTCTGGGCAGGGAGGAACATTTTTGAAGCAGATGATTAGCTCTTTGATGTCTGCCAACCTCTGTGCCTCTTCAGAGCTTCTATACTATGATGACCCTGTGTAGTGTCTCTCCAAGGTTCTTTGTGACCTTAAATCTAACTGTACCTTTCTGAAACATGCTGACCAAAGTGAGTAAGTTTCTAGCCCTTAGTAGACTAGATCTAAGTACACAGCAATATTGCAGACTATGTGGAGCAGATCTGAATATATGTATAAATGTTTTAATTTGCGGAGTGGATGTTATTCGTCTTATAAGTTACACGGGGCTAAGGTAGAGCTCCTTGACTTCTGAACTGTTATTCCCTGGTAGGTATGTGGGGCGGGGGGTAGTCATTGAAGGCAGAGGCCAAAGGTTATGGCTGCTTAACTTGAAGGTAAGGGTTATTTGCTAGGCTTCTTTTTACTACATGTTTCTTTATGTTGAGACATTGATTTTTAGTGCCTTTTAAGAACAAGGCAGAGGTTGTTTTATAAAATTGTTCTTGTTATTACAACACATTTCCTGCTGGCATGTGTTTGAATTTTTATTGAGAATTAACTCTTTTTCTCAGCATTACTTGAGCACTTTAATAACGTACCTATGCAGATCAAAACTCTTAACCGGTGAACTATCCTCTCCCGAGTGTAATAAATACTGCGTTCTGTGGAAAAAAACAAAACAAAAAAAACTCTTAACCATAATTGTTATCACAAGGAAAAGTTTGTGGTACTCCTGAGTCTAGGGGATAACTCAGGATAACAGTACTGTTTTGATCATGTCACAGCAATATCTTCTACAGGAAGTTCACACTGTTAGACCTGTTGGAATCGAGTGATTGTACAACTGGCAGGAGCATTAAGTGCTCACCTAGCCCAGTGTTTCTTAACCTTGACACTATTGACATTTGGGGGCTTGAATTATTCTTTGTTATGGCGGTTATCCTGTGTGTTTAAGTTATCCTGTGTCCTGATCTCTACTCACTACATGCCAATAGCACAGTCCCCTGCTTAAAAATGGGCCTGGGACTTTGTTTTAATTAGCTGGGGTAAGATTACAGACATGGAGAAATAGTTTAATTCTTAGTTTCCAAGAGCAGGAAGCACACAGGGCTGCCCGGGAAAGCACCTGGATTGGTCAGGAAGCAGAAGCAGCAAGTGGTCCAGAACATTTCTTATGGTTTCCAAGGGAAGGAATGGGTGGGACATGGTTGGCAAGTTTGAGCAAGTTTAGTATTGGATAATTTGAGTAATTTCAGTGGGCTTTGGGCCAGAGGAGTAGTCTCCAGTTGTCTAGTTACCTGATTCTGGATGATTCAGGGTGTGTCTGCAGGGGATATTGGCTTGTTGTGCGAGAGAGAGAAAGGATGTGGTTGGGGTTTGGGCTCTGGATTGGATAGTTTTCATATGGAAAGCACACTGTTGGGTAGGGGCAGGGAGAGTTGTTTGCTATCCCTAGGAATTAGCTAGCCTAGCCCAAGGAGGGATAATCTTTCTAACATTAGCAAGGCCCCCAGAGGCAAAGAATCATGAAATCCAAAAAATAAAAAAACACGATTAATACTTCCTCTCCTTACTTCTGACAACCAAAAATGTTTCTGGACATTGGCAGTTGTCCCCTGTGGGAGCACCTTGGTTGAGAAACACTGGGTTAGCACTTGCCCTCTGTTTTACAGATGGAAAACAAAAGGTGGGTGACTTGCCTCAGTTTCTGCAGTTAGAGGAAGAACTGAGACCAGATCTCTCATTGCCTCATTGCTCCTGGCAAAGTCTAGTGATCCTTCTGTTCAGCTGCAGTGAGGCGCCTGTTAATGCGTGCTCTGTGCTATACATGTGAAAAAGCCCATGGTTTATATTTTCTTGTTTGCAAAACCGTGGCCTGCTTCTTATATGGGGAGGCTTGAGTTCTAACTTTTAGATGTATTTTTCCAGTTCCCCAACCCCAGTTGCAACTCCCCCAACCTCAGATACTATTAGTTGAAACTAGAAGAACAATGATGTTTATTGACAACATGCCACATGTTGGGTAAAATTCGGGGGAAGAGTGCCAGTGAAAGATGAGGTAAGAAAAGAGAACAAGGGTAGTAGCAGCTACTCCAGGCAGGGAAACCTCCCTGGAACTTACAAAGTCTCAGAAGATAAGGAAGAAAAGAGTGGACAGAGGTTGTATATGGTTCCTTGTTATGTTTTGGAGGGCCACTTTATTTTCCTTATGCTGCATTCAGTATATTTACTTGCCAACTTACTCCATTTTCTCAAAACACCCATCCTCTAAAGATAGCCAGATAGCCAGCCTAGGCAAAAAAAAAAAAAAAAAAAAAAAAAAATTATATATTCCAAGGCTTGGAATATATAATTACAACAAAATTCTATGAGGGAGAAACCTGTACTTTTTAGTGGCAGTCATTTAAATGAGATCTTTACCTGTTTCTTGAGTGATTATGATCTATTAACTTGACTAAAGTATACTTCCAATAAAGCATGGTTGTTGGGTTTATAGCCTACAAAGCCAGTTACCTGTCATTTATTTTGTGTTCAGAGACTGTATTTAAGGAACCATGATTCCAGCTGACATATCACTTAAAACTTCCATGTTCTGTGTGGGCTTGAGCATACCTGGGAATAGTGCAACTTCCTCACTACCACAGTGAAAGAGCAGTATGCATTATTGACTGGGATGGAGAGTAACTTTAATTAATTTGCCTTAATGAGCATTTTTCCTTAAAAGTATTCTCAGGGGCGCCGGGGTGGCTCAGTCACATGAGCATCTGCCCTTGGCTCAGGTCATGATCTTGAGGTCCTGGGATGGAGCCCCACATCAGACTCCTTGCTCAGTGGGTAGTCTGCTTCTCTATCTCCCTCTCCCCCGTTTGTGCTCTCTTTCTTTCTAAAAAACAATTCTTAAAATAAATAAATGAATAAAAGTATTCTCAAATCTTTATTCAGTAAATATTTGGGGGAGCAACTAATAGATTCTGGTACCTGCTAGGCTTAGGAATATAAGAGTAAGCAAAACAAATGGGTCTTTGCCCTCATGATGCAGGCTGGGAGGAATGGGAGGGGGTAGGCATTAATTGAATAATCATGCCATATTAATATAAGAGCATATAATGGTAGGTCAGGAAAAACTTCCTTTGGGGAAATGAGGCTGCAGTCTTAAAAACAAGTAGTAAGGGGCGCCTATGTGGCTCAATTAAGTGTCTGCCTTTGACTCATGTCATGATCCCCTGGTTCTGGGATCAAGCCCCAAGTCAGGCACCCTGCTCAGCGGGGAGTGTGCTTGTCTCTCTCATCAGACTCTCCCTCCTGCTGATGTTCTTGCTCTCTCTCAAATGAATAAATACAAAAATCTTTTTCAAAAATGAGTAGCAAAAAATGGTGGACAGAGCATTCTAGAGAAGGCTTCTGGTAGAAGGAAGTATGTCACAAACACAGGGGAGGAACAAGGGCTAGAGTGGCTAGAATGGGGAGGATATGTGAGGTGAGGCTAGAGAAACATCATGGAGTGTGAGAGTGAGGTATGAAGACTATCAGACAACTGATCTGGGGAGACCATTTAAGAAGCTAAGGTAATATTCCATGCCAGCTTGATCATAGCTTGAATCAAAATAATGGTGTTGGAGATAGAGGAAGGTAAACAGATGAATAAGCTTTTTAGGAAGTAAAAATGGGTAGAACTTGATGGTTCATTGGGAGTAGATTCTTCAAGTGTAGCTCTCTTTTTCGAAGTTGGTAGGTAGAAATCTTGTTTGTTTATTTATGTTCTCGTATACAATTTTGTGTTACAAAAACGTTTTTAGTGTAGGGTTAGGAACAGACCTTCTTTGTGTTTCATATTTATAGGTGAACTTTCGGTGTAATGCCCACCATTAGAGGAGAACACAAAGGTGGATTTTATGACAATTACTATGGATCTCAGCAAATGGCCATAATTGAAGTGCTATATTTTCTAGTTATAAAATGTACGTTCCCTATTATTATCTATGTAAGATCTCCCTTTATAATGAAAAGTATAACATCCATGAGATTCAGCATTATTGCCAACTTTGGGATGTGTTACAAAAGAAGATGGCCCTTTTGTATGACTTCTCAGGCTGCCTTCCATTTCCAAAGCAAAGGAATATCTAGGAATAGTGAGACAAAGCAATATTACCACTTTGCCTTTCACTGAGCAAAAGAATGGAGCTCATGTTTTCTAAACACTGCTTTTTATTCCTGGACTTAGTAAAAATTCAGAAAATTTTCTTGTAAGAGACAACTTTAGTCTATCATCTACCCCCCTTCCCCACTCTGAGTCCCTCCATGCACTCAAAAAGACTGTACCCACAGGGAAACCCGGGGATGTAGCTCTTGATATGACTCCTGAGCTGTGCCTTAGTGCATGAGTAGCAATGACGGTGACTGCAAATACATCCTAGTACTGATGTGTACATACATGCATGAAGAAGTTGAACCTTTCACATTGTGTTTGGACACAAACATGTGAACATTAATGTCCTGATAGCTTACTATACAGCATACATGGTTTCATACAAAAAAGTCTTTACTGTGAAATAGTAATCTATGAAGGAATACGATGTATATATCATTTAAAATTCTTCTGTAATAGAATTATTTTCCATATATGCATATATGCTGAGCAGTTATTAGTCATTAAGAAAACTTTTTTTTTAAAATTACCATTTAGGACATTTAAAAAATAAAGGGTGTTTCCTTCTAGTAGAGTACTTCTGAAGAAAATGTATATGTGCTTATTTTAATAACGTGATTGAATTCTGCCTAATGAAGAAAAACTTTGTGTGAGACACTTTTACATTGCTACCCTAAAATCCTCTAACGAGGTGTTTAATATCTGTATCACATTCCAGTCTGTAATTCTTTCTTAAATGGGTACTCTGTGGAAGCATATAGTATTGGCATTCTTGGTGGTCATAATGGCTGATTCGTTCTCTTTGGCAGAATGCCCTCCTGCCTGCAGGGTTCCGGCAGAAGAACCAGACGTCAAAGTCCGCCACAGGGCCATTTGATAGAGAACACCTCCTTTCATACCTGGAAAAGGAAGCATTGGAGCATAAGGACAGGGAAGACTATGTGCCCTACACTGGAGAAAAAAAAGGTAAACACAGAACTTTGAAGTCATTTTATGGTAGCACTTGATTTTTCTTTTTATAGGTAGGTAAGTCTGGAGAAGTAATATTTGTAGAGATGCATCATTAGTAGCTTTAAAGATGGGACACTGTTGACTGTTGACTTAAAAACTTGTTAGGTAATTTGGCACTTTATTTGCATTTTTCATCAACTTGGCCAGTAAGTTCCTTTTTAATTATTTGTGAGGTTTTATAATACAGTGATTTTATATAGCACTCTAGTTCTCTACTGTAACAAATTTAAAAGTGTGCTGAGGTAAAATTTTAAATTCAGTAGTGTATTGCAGAATGCAAATGATGACAAAACACTTCTCTGTTCCAACTCCTCTCTCTAAGGAGACGTGCCATCAAATAATTCAGGTCATATTTTCTTTTTCTTTCTTTTTTTTTTTTTTTAAGATTTTATTAATTTATATGACAGTAGAGATCACAAGTAGGCCGAGAGGCAGGCAGAGACAGGAAGGGAATTAGGCTCCCTGCTAAGCAGAGAACCCGATGCAGGGCTGGATCCCAGGACCCTGAGATCAAGACCTGAGCTGAAGGCAGAGGCTTTAACTCACTGAGCCACCCAGGCGCCCCAGGCCATATTTTCAAAGACCCTTTTTAAAGAATATCCTACAGACTTCCTTAGTAATTCATAGCTATAACTGTCATTGCTTCATAACCGTTACTTTCAGGGAAGTTTTCTAGTCCAGTTCCCTCCCACTGCAGAGTTGGACCTTGGGCAAACCAACTGGAGACCGAGTACAGATATATATCTTAAAGTTCTCCTATAACACAATGTGAAGTAGGTTAAGTTTCTCCACTTTCAATACAGATTGGCTTAAGAAGCCACAGTGTACTTGCACTCTCTTGTTGAGGTGTGAAACATTAGGGAATGATGGCAGCAGTTGCAAGATCTGAAGATGAGCTCTTCCAGGGACTGTTTTTACATCTGAATCCTTAGTAGTCCAGACCAGAAAAAGGACAAGAGCATAGTGCTTTCTCCTGGTTAGGCTTTAGCGGTTAACTTAGGAAGGAAGCCCTTCTCAAAAATTAGTCCGTTACATGGCTACCCTTTAGTGGCAGGGGAGGCTGGAAAATTCATTTTAGCATTCTGGTCTCTGTAATAGCAAAAGGCTAGCAAGTGACTTTTGAGTAGGTAATTCATGAGGTCTGCATTAAGCCTTTTAAAAAATTATCTGTCATCCTCATTTCCTCTGCTCTTTCACTAGACCCCACTTCCCCCTTATCTATAATTCAATACACTACTTAGCTATTTGTATTAGAATTCCCCAGAGAAATAGAAGCAGAACCAGAAGCCTGTGTTGAGGAGAGGATGAGATTTATTGTAAGGAATTGGCTTGTGTGATTATGGAGGCTTATTAAATCTGAAATCTGTAGGATAGGCCAGCAGGGTGGAGACCTAGGGAAGAGTTGCAGTTCAAGTCCAAAGGTAGTCTGCCAGCACAATTCCTTCTTCTCAGAGGAGATCAGTCTTTGTTCTGTTCAGGTCTTCAGCTGATTGGATGAGGCCTACCACATATGACTTTACTCAAAGTCCACTGATTTAAATGTCAGTCTCATCTACAATACACCTTCCCTGAAACACCCAGAATAATATTTGACCAATTATCTGGGCACTGTGCCGAACCACATTAGCTCATAAAGTTAACCATGTTATTACTGTTCAAGATGAGAGTGTTTTGTCCCTCAGATATTTAGGGCCAGAAAAAAGGATTAAGAACCAATTAATGCATAGTTTGAAGTTTGGAGAATCACAGAGATGAGTAAAAGCATCAGTTCTTTGTGTTTTTTACAGAAACAACTATTGGATATATTTTCATCTGAACAGCCGTACCTACAATAACACAGTATTTATAGCTTCAGTCCTGTTTATACAGGAAAACATAGTTTTATGAGAATAAATATTGATTACCTTTAACTATTATGTGTGTTTCAAGTAAACTCAAGGGGTATAGTTATGGAGATAGAAGCAGAGGAAAGGATGTGAGAAAAACAGATGTCAGGAAAAAATGTGGAATTTGAGGACAAGAAGAGAAAATAAGAGATGTGAAAGAGCTGAGTTTGTCCTGAGCTGACCCAGGAAGCTTTCCATTATGCTCTTGTTTCATAATCTCCAGTTGCCTAGGGAAAGATCTTGGAGGATTAGAGGACGTAGGAAAGAAGGTAGAGAAGAGTTGTGGAAAACAAAAAAATATCAGAGGGGAGAAATGATAGAGGTGAGGAATATGAGTGACAAGTCAAAGAACACTATCTTCAACTGGAGTGTAATAACTTTTGTTTCCTTTTTTAACTTTTTAAATTTTTATCTTATTAGATTTTGGATAGGTATGAAATAAACAAATAGTTGGGTTAAAAAGCAGGTAATTTTGCATTCATAATCCGTGGGTTTTTTGGGTTTTTTTGTTTGTTTTTTAGGATTTTTGAGAGAGAGAGAAAGTGCATGTGTTCTCATGCATGCACGTACTCATACATGTGAGGGGAGAGGGAGAATCTCAGGCAGACTTGCTGATGGCTCAGAATCTGAAGCAGAGCTCAATCTCATGACTCTTATATCATGCCCTGAGCCAAACTTAAGAGACACCTAACCAACTGAGCCACCCAGGTGCCCCTTAGTGTTTTCTTTTTATAATACATTGAGTATTTGGGGGGCATCTGGGTGGCTTATTCTTTTAGGGTCTGACTTCAGCTCGTGTCATGACCTCAGGGTCCTGGGATCAAGTCCTGTGTTGGGCTCTGTGTGCCATAAGGAGTCTGCTTGTCCCTCTCTCCCTACCCCACTCACGCTTGCTCACTCATCCTCTGTCTCAAATAAATACATAAAATCTTTTTTAAAAAATACATTCAGTATTTTTATTGTTTCTTCTAGCTGTGTATGTTTGTTAAATACTGTTTATGGGCAGCTATGATCAGTGGCTAAGACTGGCATTTTTAAAAATAATGAACTTTATTTTGAAGCATAACATTCTTAAAAGCAAATGCACAAATCAGAAGGATATAGCTCAGTGCATTATATAGTGAGCACCTACATAGCCGTGTAGTCACTACCTGGCTTCTTCTACTCACTTTTCCCTTCTGAGAGGTAATCATCATCTGAGCTTCTAATACAGTAAATTAGTTCTGCCTATTTTGAAAATTTCTGTAAAAGGAACCATACAGTCTGAGTATCTGCTTTGCCTACTATCAGCAGTCCCACTGATGGAAGCAAATGCCACCACCCTAGATGGGGTGGGTCAAGCCATAAAAGCCTTACAGTGCCTTAGACCCCAAGAGGCACAAACTTGTCTTCAGCAATTGGGAAACTTTGGTTGTAGAGCTCTACTTTGAACTACACCTCAAAGCCAGCTCTCGTGTTCTCAAATCCAGCCTCAACTCCAGCCTTCAGTCAGTTAGCTTTGCTTATCCTTTGTCACTAATATGTCTTCCTTTCTTTGGGTCTCATTCTCAAGCTCTTGATCACATTCCGGAAGATTCTGACAATAATTCACCCACAGCTTATTAGCATACCTGCCAGTTGAGCTAAATGTGAATCCCCTCTTTAGCTCTGAAAATCCCAAAGCTTGTTTTTTTGTTTTGTTTTGTTTTTTCAGTGACTCTCCTATGACTTTTTACCCTGAACACCTTCATTGAGCCCCAAATTTCTTAACTTACTACACAGGAGATAGACTTTCAGATCGAGGATGCATTCTAGGCGGTAGAGGTTCTCCTAGTTCTTTGTAAAAAAGTTGGTAAACCTGTTAAGAAACAAAAGCATGCACTTTTTTGGTGTACTTGGACTCGTTAGAACTTATAAGATGTGCCATTCATCTCTCAGTTTTTTTTTTTGTTTTTTTTTGTTTTTTTTTTGTCACACTAGGATGACATGTTGCAGAGTTGAGTGCCAGTGACAGGTGCCAGGGCATGTTTTAGCAAAGTCACTCAGCATCAGGTTTTATCAGTCACTCAGCACCAAAATCATATAGTGATCTCACATTGTAAATTATTGTCACATGGTTAACATTGTCAAAAAAATTATTACTCAGTTTTTTGTATTTTATTTTTTAAGTAGTCTCCACACCCAGCATGGAGTCCATTGTGGGGCTTGAACTCATGACTCTGAGATTAAAACCTGAGCTGAGATCAAGAGTCTGATGCTTAACTCCCTGAGCCACCCAAGAGTCCCATCAGGTTTTTTTTTTTTTAAGCCAAGAATTGGGAACCACTAAAATGATTATCCAGTCATTAAAGTTAACTACTTTTTCATACTCCGAGATTAATTAAATGATTAATTATACTTATTGTTCACCTAAAAGACACACCTTCTTTGTGGAGCTAAAATTACACAGGATTGGTGTGACAGAAGGGAATCCGTAAAACTGAAAATTGGACATTTTGGGATTTTTTTCTTTTGGCCATGAACAAAAACTATACTCACGCCAAATTTTGTCTTTCTAGACCACCTCAAGATGTTTTAAAAAGACATGACAGACTAAGAAGGACGCTTGAGAGTTGGATTTATAGATAAACAAGTAATTGCATTTTGTGATCTGTGAAATGATTATGATTGTCTATTTTACAGAATTTAAAGTGTATGTCAACATCTGTGAAGGGGGAATTAATCTTCATGAAGTGAAGTTCAAGGCATTTTGTCTTAGGTGCATTTGGGGAACATTTTGTCCAACACTAGTAAATGTTCTGCTTTTAATACTGTAGTTTATTAGCAAAAAGAAGGTAAGGCATAGCTGACGAAAGATGTATTAAAGATTGTTTTTAAGTGCATCATGTATAGTAGAATTCACAGGATGCATCTGTCAAGTTCATCGAAGTCAAATAAGCTCTTGGTGGGTCTCATATGGTATCAAGAGTCTGGGCAAGTATTAAAGAAAAAGGTCTTTCTTAGGAGTCTACTATTTTCGAAATGTTGAGAAACTAAGTATGTAAGAAAGTCAAAACAACATAATTCCAACATAAATCCCTTGTATTTGAAAATAAAATATTAAAATATTTGGGAGCTTTTTACCCTTTTTCCTTGAAATTTTACAGAATATGTAACTGCAGTAGAGACCAAGACAAGGGTGAAGGAGAGCATTCATCCAGTTCTTTCTTCCTCTTGAGAATGGTGAAAATGCACAGTGCTGACTGTTTAGCTGGTGATTGTTTCCCACCATATTTTTATATATCTTGAATATTCTGTCTCTGAGAGAGAAGGCATAGATCCTTGCCATGAATTTGACACTTGGAGAAATAATTTGCCCTACTCTTTAATATATTTTACTGCCTTTCATTTTGCTTTTCGTTGCCAGGAGTCTTCCTCTGCATTTCTGATATCACACTTCACCTTTAACCTAGCCTAAGTTTTCCCCCCCAAGCGTCCCTTATTTCACTGGAAGACGGGAGCCAGGCTGCATGCACTGGCTATCCACTATATCCACTACTGCATCCACTATACTCAGGTGCACCAGAGAGTTCCTTTTGAGCCACTGGCTCACCCATGGGGCTCCTCCCTTCCTTGCCAAGCCTCTTGTTTTCCCTGTTGGCCCTCAGAGTAGAGTCATTTATGCCTTTTCCCACGCCCCCCTGCCCCTCCCTGCGAAGAAAATGCCCTTGGGTTTCTTTCCCATAAATCCTATAGGCCCTACCTTAACCCTGCTTATTACTGAAGGCAAATTTAACCAGATTATTTTAAACTAAAAACTTCTCATACCCTTTCCAAGTTAATTATTCACAATTACATTGGCTTTCCAGAAAACTTAACTGTATTCACTCTTACACTAAAGGAAGCTTCCCCCACCTTGCTGAATACATGATTTCTTTTGAGAAAAGGCAGGCCTCATCCCTTAGTAAACCAGAAAGATCGTGATTATAACCTGCCTAAATCAGCAAGATTATGTAACTGCCAGTGGGCAGTTGGTTTTCACTAAATTCAAGATGTAGATGGGATCTTATTTTTCTGTTCATGTCTTATGAGTCTAAATGTACCTTATATGGATTTCCAAAAAGTGGTTTTCTCTGGCACTGAAGCTGGTATTTGAAATGAGCTCTTTAAGTTAGCAATGTAGGGGTCTCCTTTTCAGACCTCTCACTGTGTCTTTTCAACAATTCACTCACTAGCTCTTTGGGGTAAGGAGTTAACCATATGGCCCATTCATCACTCATGTTAAGACCTCGTTTTATGGGAAACTTTGCCTAGATAACCATATCCAGGGCCTGGATATTCCTTTCTAACATTTTTTATATGATTTACATTCTTTTCAATACTAGTATTAATTATTCTGGAATCATATACAGTGAGGCTCTCCTACTAGTTTCTGTTTAGGATTGGCAAATGCTCTTGTTGCATTGACCATTTGTCATTATAAAGTGATCTTCTTTGCCCCTGGTAAAATATTCATTACTCTGAAATCACACTGTCTAATATTAATATAGCCAATCTTTTCATTAGTGCTAGGATGTTATATCTTTTTTGTTGTCCCATCAGTTCTTCTCTTTTTCCTTTTTCTTTCGTATCTTCCATGTCCCGATTTAACTTTAGAACCCATGAAATAGAATAGCTTTTAATATCCTTACTTGCTAATTTTACATCTGCCATTGCTCAGTTATGATGGACTATTTTTCCTTCCTTACGGATCGAATTTCCTGCTTACCATAGTGGTCATTTTTTTAATTTTATTGGATTCAGACATGAATTTTAACTTGTTGGGTGCTAGATATTTTGGTATCCCTGTAAATATCCTTGAGTTTCATTCTGGAACATGATTAAGTGACTTAGAAACAGTTTGATTTTTAGTGTCTTATTTTTACGATTTGTTGGGTGGGACTGGAGCAGTGCTCATTCTAGGGCTAATTTTTGCTCCACTAGGCAAGACCCTTCTGAGTTCCCTCCCCAGGGCCCTGTGATTTATGAGGTTTTGCAGTCTGGCTGCTGGGAACAGGTCTTACTCCCAGCTCTGCATGAGCACAGGCACTATTACCTGGCATCTTCTCAGGTGCGTTTTCCTTGGCCCCAGGTAGTTTCCTCACACATGTGCCAAGTAGTACTCTGTTGAGGATGAAAAGGTAGCTCTCTGTAGAGCTCCAGAACTCCAGAGTTTCATCTCTGTAACTCTGTCCTCTCTGGTGTGCTGTTCTGCAGATGCCAGCTGATTTGGTCTTCTGTCAGCTCTGGCTCCTAGTTCAGAACATTTCCCAGGCCCTGCCTGGGTTCCCATTCCCTTGTGCTGTGGCTGGACACTTTTCTCTAGGCAGGAAGCTGAGCGGTCAGAGGGCTCGCTTTGTTTCTCATCTCTCAGGGATCACTGTCCTAAGTTGCCTGATGATTATTAGTGTCTTGAAAACTTTCGTATAGTCTGTCCATTTTTGGGCTTCAGGCATATGGGCAAATCCTGTCTTTATTATTTCACTTTGGTCAGAAGTAGAAGTCTCCAGAATCATCTCTCCACAAAGTAAAGATCTCTTACTTTCCTTATAGTGTCTTCTAGCTCATTATCTAGTATGCACAAACTCACTAAACATTTGTTGAATAAATGAGCATTTATTGGTGATCATATTACAGTATTACACAGTTATCATGTGTCATTGGATGAAAGCAAAAATGCCTTTTCAGGATTAAAGATCCTTTATTCTTTAGTTTGGTTGATTGGAGGTTGGTGTGCATCTGGTCAAAAGGCATATCCCAAAGCCCCTTGGACATCAGAGTGGCCTAATTACCTCGTTTCTGTTTTGGAACAGGTAGCTTACAAACAACTAAACAGTAAAATTAGCTAGGGCCTTCCACCTCTGTAGAAATGAAATAAATAAGAGCCATTTCTGTTTCTTGTTACAATACCTTTTATATGCTCAGCAAGGCTGAAGCTATGACTAAGATAATTCTTAGCATTTGTGGTAGCTGTAACTTGGTATCATAGCAAAAGAGATGAGGACTAGTGAAGAAAAGTCTGGCAATAAAATTGTTAACATGGTTAGCAATATCTCTTACTGATTTTGTGACAATAACAAGAGTCTTGGCAAGGTTTTCCTTCCCTACTGCCCCCCTTGGCACAAACAGGAGTTTGGCTCAGTGCCATGCATTTCAATTGCTATTATATGAATTCTTATCTTGGTTTCTTTTATTTCCTTAGCTGTCATTGGTAGTTGCGTAAACATTACTGAACTATTTTAATATTCTTAGCAACCAGGAGTCATAGCCCTGTTTTTGTTTGTTTTGTTCCATTTGAGGCGGGCGGGGGGGGAACATGTCATATCATACTTGTCTGACAGATTTTTTTCTGATCTAGTGATTGTTTATTATTTTGCTTCAATATAAAGAATTATAGTTTCAGTTTTTTAAAAAATTCCAGTTTCGGACTTTGCTATGTTAAGCAAGGAAATTAATGTCACTTAGATTGAGTGCTGTCTACTGAAGGATAAAAATGAGCAGTTATTTCCTCACACATTTATGTTATTTCAAATAAATGCACATATTTAAAGTTGTAAGTCAGGGCTTTTTGACCATGTTAAATTAGACTAGTCCAGGGTAACTCATCCTATTCTTTTCAGAACTCTAATTATACGGATTAGTAGTTATTAATTTGAGTAGGTAATTATCGGAATCACCTAGGAAGCTTTTTTTTTTTTTTTTAAAGATTTTATTTATTTATTTGACAGAGAGAGATTACAAGTAGGCAGAGAGAGAGAGGAGGAAGCAGGCTCCCTGCTGAGCAGAGAGCCCGATGCGGGACTCGATCCCAGGACCCTGAGATCATGACCTGAGCCGAAGGCAGCGGCTTAACCCACTGAGCCACCCAGGCACCCACCTAGGGAGCTTTTTAAAAAATAACCATGCCTAGCCTAGTTCCATTCTTGAGTTTAAGAACCACTAACAAAGATACCTGGGACTATATAGTTTTCAGTCTTCTTGGTTTGTTAGTTTGTTTTGGAAAACTCCATCTCTGTCTCTATCACACACACATATGCAAGAAATCCCAAGAGAAATATAAGAATATTAAGAATAAGAATGTATAAATAAAGAATTAATGTGTATCTATTATGTTTGTTACATACCACTTCCTTTATATATGTTAAGTCATTTTACCAGAATGAGATGGAGATTTCTTTAAAGAAATAATCTGTTTTGAAAAAACACAAAAGAATCAAGATGATCATACTAAAGTATGATACTAATAAGCTTAATAGTTTTATGTAAAAGCAGTACCAAATTTGTGGTGCATTTCCATACTGTCTGCAAAAACACCCCCATACAAAACACCTCTGCGTCTAACAGAAGCCTAACATTTCACTCATCCTGTGAGATATTGAGGGCACAAATCAAACTAACCATTATAAAGGTCTGTTATATTTGTTGATGTCTCATAGTCATTAAGATTTTTAGCTTAAATCTAACTGATAAAAGACTTAATTAGGGCACACGTTTAGAAAGGCATTTTCTGTTATATGGGATCAGTCTAGCATTTTGCTAATGATATATTTCTCAGAAAACAGCTGGTTTTGGTTAAGAAGCCCAAACCTGCTGTCTCACTTAATATATCCTAGAACATTATCTTTTTTCTTTACATTTTAGGGGGCGAATATAAATTCACTTTGGAAGACAGAAAACCTATATTTGATATATCAGCGCCTTCATGGTTTTTTGAAATCTTTATTAAGATGCAGTCCACACCATAACACTACCCATTTGGAGTATACAATTTAATGGTTTTTAATATATTGCAGAGTTGTGCAACTGTCACCACAGTCTTCAGGTTAGAACATCTTCATCACCCAAAAACAAATAATGTACCTACCCATTAGCAGTCAGTCTCACTCACTCACTGGCAGTCAATTTCTCAATCTATTTCTAGCCCTAGGAAATCACTGATCTACTTTCTGTCTCTTTAAATTTGCCTGTCTGGACATTTTGTATAAATAGAATCATGCAATCTGTATTTATGATGAGCTTTTTTCATTTAGCAAAATATTTGGGGGTTTCACCCCTGTTGTGGCATGTATCAGTGCTTTGTTTCTTTTTATGGCTGAATCATATGTCATTGTATGAATAAATGTCATCAGTTGATGGACATTTGGATTGTTTCACTTTTTAGCTATTATGGATAATGCTGTGAATATCTGTGTACAAGTTGTTGTATAGACACATGTTTTCATTTCTCTTAGGTGTATGCTTAGGAATAGAATTACTGGGTCATATGTTAACTATGTTTAACAATTGAAGAGCTGCCAAACTGTTCCAAAGTGGCTGCACCATTTTATATTCCCATCAGCAATATATTACGGTTCCAGTTTCTCCACATCCTCGTCACTTGTCTGTCCTTTTGATTGTAGTCATGCTAGTAGGTGTGAAGTGATAATGTGTTGTGGTTTTGATTTGCATTTCTCCAATGACTAATGACATTGAACATTTTTTTTCATGTGCTGTTAGACATCTGTGTATCTTCTTTGGAGAAATGTCTGTTCAAATCTTTTGCTCATTTTGAAATTAGGTTTTTAAAAATTATTTTGCTAGGTCCTTTGAGGACAGAGAAACAAAAGCAAAAATAAAGTATTGGGACTGCATCAAAATAAAAAGCTTCTGCACAAAAAGAACAACATAATTAAAAGGCAACCTACTGAATGGGAGAAGATATTTGCAAATGATCTATCTGATGAAGGGTTAGTATCCAAAGTATAGAAATAACTCACACATCTGAACACCCCAAAACCAAACACTTACTTAGAAAATGGGCAGAAGACATGAACAGACATTTCTTCAAAGAAGACGTATAGATGGCCAACAAACATGAAAACATGCTCAGCATAACTCATCATCAGGGAAATGCAAATTAAAACTACAGTTTTATCACCTCATACCTGTCAGAATGGCTAAAATCAAAAACACAAGACTCAAGTGTTGGCAAGGATGTGGAGAAAAAGGAACCATCTTGCACTGTTGGTGGGAATGCAAACTGGTGTAGCATTATGAGTATGAGGGTTCCTCAAAAAGTTAAAAATGGAACTAACCTATGATCTAGCAATCACACTAGTTATTTACCCAAAGAATACAAAAACACAAATTCAAAGGAATATTTCCACACTTAAGTTTATAGCAGCATTATGTACAATAGCCCAGGTGTCAATCAGTAGATGAATGGATAAAGCAGATCTCTCTCTCACACACACATACACACAAATATTACTCAGCCATAAAAAAGAATGATATTTTGCCATTTGCAATGACTTGGATGGAGTTACAGAGTATAATGCTAAGTGAAATAAGTCAGTCAAAGACAAATACAGTATGATATCACTCATATATGGAATTTAAGAAACAGAACAGTTGAACAAAGAGGTAAAAACAGACAAACCACGGAAAAGATTCTTAACTATAGAGAACAAACTAATTAATGGTTACCAGAAGGGGGGTGGGTAGGGGCATGGGTAAAATAGGTGATGAGGATTAAGTAATGCATTTGTTATGATGAGCACTGAGTGATTAAAATAAAACCTTAGGGGAGCCTGGGTGGCTCAGTGAGTTAAAGCCTCTACCTTCGGCTCAGGTCATGATCCCAGGGTCCTGGGACGAGCCCTGCGTCGGGCTCTTTGCCTGGTGGGGAACCTGTTTCTTCCTCTCTCTCTGCCTGCCTCCCTGCCTACTTGTGATCTCTGTCTGTCAAATAAATAAATAAAATCTTTTAAAAAATAAAATAAAATAAAACCTTAAAAAAATTCCTGATGTTTTACATCAGTCATTGACTTACTATTGATGATCTTTCTTTTATGTTCTGGATACAAGTTCCTTATCAGGCACATGATTTTAAAAACATTTTTTTTTTTAACCATTCTATAACTTTTCTCTTCACTTTCTTTTTTTTTTTTTTAACTAATTTTTTTAAAAAGATTTTATTTATTTATTTGACAGACAGAGATCACAAGTAGGCAGAGAGGCAGGCAGAGGGCAGGGGGGAGCAGGCTTCCCGCTGAGCAGAAAGCCCAGTGCATGCAGGACTCAATCCCAGGACCCTGAGATCATGACCAGAGACGAAGGCAGAGGCTTTAACTCACTGAGCCACCCAGGTGCCCCTTCTCTTCACTTTCTTGGTGGCATCATTTGCCCCACAAAAGTTGTAAATTTTGGTATAGTTCAATTTATTTATTTATTTATTTATGTCATTTGTGCTTGTGATATCCAAAAACCTTTGCTTAACACAGGGTCATGGAGATTTACTCTTACAGCTTTTCCTTAGATTGTTACAGTTTCAGTTTTTAAATCTAGGTCTATAATCCATTTTGAATTAATATTTCTGTATGATAAGAGGTAGGGGATTGACTTCATTCTTTTTCATATAGCGATGCAGTTTTCCTAGCACCATTTGTTGAAAAGACAATTCTTTCTCCATTGAATCGTCTTGGTACCCTTGTAGACATTCAATTGACCATAAACATAAAGGGTTTATTTCTGGACTCTCAGTTCTATTCCATTGATCTAGATGTCTTTCCTGATGCAGCATAATACTGTCTTGATTACAACAGCTTTGTATTAAGTTTTGAAATTTGAAACTGTAAGTCCAGTTTGTTCTTTTTTTTTTCAAGATTATTTGGCTGTCTTGGATCCCTTGGATTTCTGTGAGTTTTAGCATTACCTTCTCACTGTCTGCAAAGAAGTCAGCTGAGATTTTGAAAGGGATTGTTTAGGTCTATAAATTAATTTGGAGGGTCTCCTTAGGTACTGTTAGTTTTCTATGATTAGATTTTGTGTATGTGCATTAAAAGATCATTGTTACAGTGTTAGTGTTAAACTAACCATGAAGAAATATGAAGTAATTATTTTTATATTGTTAAAATATTGTACAGGCTGAATACGCCTACAACAAAAATGTCTATATACAGAGAATTTATTTTAAAGAGGAGTGCCGGGTGAGGTACCAGACTGTCTGGGCTGTATAAATTAACAGTAAAATTCTGTATCACAGGAACATTTCCGTAAGTCCTTTGAAATTTTGTTGTTTTGCTTTATTGTTTTTTATGATGAGATACGTTTTGTATTTGTAAGTATTAGCAAAAGTTTATGTATGGGAAAAATTAGATATTAATAATGCCTCTATGGAATGTAGATGAGGATAACAAAAATAAACATTTTAGATTGTTATGATGCTTTAGATTCCATTGGTCCCTAGAATAAGACATGGGCAGCTATTTGATAGCTTGTGTAGTTTTGTTTAGTAAGTGAATACCATAACCTAGTGGTTCTCAACCTTGACTGCTATGCATTAGAATCCCTAGAGAGCTTTTAAAAATCCAGCTGTCTCATACAGCTCACCAGACCAATTAAATCAAAATCGCTGGAGTGGGACTTAGACATCAGAATTTTTTAAAGTCCCCCAGGTGAATCCAGTGTGCAGCCAGTCTCTAAAACTCCTGCCATAGACTGTTGAAAATGCAGGTGAGACTGAGCTCAGGATAACGTAATTATCCTGAAATGACAAAGTCATGAATTCCAAGCCACTTTAATTATACTGTCAACTGGGCACCTAGGTGGCTCAAGTTGGGCATCTGTCTTCGGCTCAGGTCATGATCCCAGGGTCCTGGGATCAAGCCCTGCATCAGGCTCCCTGCTCAGTGGGGAGTCTGCTTCTCCTCTTCTCTCTGCTGCTCCCCCTGCTTGTGTTCTGTCAAATAAATAAAAACCTTTAAAAAAAAAAATTATACTGTCAGGGGTGCCTGGGTGGCTCAGTGGGTTAAGCTGCTGCCTTCGGCTCAGGTCATGATCTCAGGGTCCTGGGATCGAGTTCCGCATCGGGCTCTCTGCTTAGCAGGGAGCCTGCTTCCTCCTCTCTCTCTCTCTCTGCCTACTTGTGATCTCTCTCTGTCAAATAAATAAATAAAATCTTTTAAAAAAAATTATACTGTCAAACCACTGAGAAAAGTACTATGGAGTTATCAGGATGTAATGATTTGGATTTGCCTTTGCCAACCAAGAATAAAAGATTATCTAATAATCATCAGAACTCCAAAATTTGGTACAAAGAAGATCAGTTATGGATACCATCATATATATAGCTATAAGAGGGGGAATGTTTCCTGCTAAAAAAGTTACGTTTGAAAACTACCAGTTTATTGGAAGAAACACTGGATTCGGAGTTTGGGAACCTGTGTTCTAGTGTTCACTTTGCCGTGTAACTTAGAACCAGGGTATTTAAATTATGCTTTATAAAATTATGTAGTTGAACTGGAGGTGATCACCAAATTATTTATTCTACAAATTGGCTTGCCTGCTGTGCACTAGGCAAGGATGTAGAGATAAACAGAGAACAAAAACCATGTCCTTGTAAATTTTACAGAAGACAAATAAGCAGAATGTGTCTGTGTAGCTATAGCAAAATGTTCAGGGAATCAAGGAAGCACAGAGCTGTCCTGCATCCAGTTTAATATTGGACACAGTCTGTGGTTGGCATTTTCAGTAAAAATTCACAGATCCCTTCAGCCTTACTGGCAGAACCTGTCTCTGAAATAGAATGAAAATGCCACCCCTGCAGTTGGACATATGACCAGTTCTGGCCAGAGAAACCTGAGGAGAAGTCTGCACGGTTTTCCTTATAAAGATTTCCTTATAAAAATTATGTCCCTCTTTCTTGCCCTGACCTTGTCACATGAGGTCTTGATACTTAGTGTTGCAGAAATCATCTTGAGACTAATCGCCTGAGAACAAAGGCCTTTATGCTGATTATAACCAAAGAGAAGAATGGAAAGATCCTGGGCCTTGATGTCAACACTGAGCCACTCAACCAACCCTACAACCACCTATGTGTGGACTTACTGAGATTATAAAAATACTTATTGTTTGAAGTCTTGCTGCTTTCAAAATGGTCTGTGGGTCAGTATTGGCATCATTTTGGAGATTAGTTAGATGCAGAAACTCAGATCCCATGTGAGACCTACTGATCAAAATTTGTACTTTAATAAGATCACCAGGTGAGTGAGGTGCACATGAAAGCCTGAGACACACCAGTTTAAACCACTTTTTTTTTTTTTAAGATTTTATTTATTTATTTGACAGAGACAGAGAGAGCAAAAGATGGGGGAAGTGGCAGACAGAGGGAAAGGGAGGAGCAGGCTTCCCACTGAGCAGGGAGCCAAATGTGGGGCCCAATCCCAGGACTCTGGGATCATGACCTGAGCCGAAGGCAGATGTCCAACCGACTGAGCCACCTAGGCACCCTTAAACCACTTTTCATTGAGTATTATATTACCTGCAGTTAAAAACATCCTTACTAATACAAATATATTGTGGATTGACCAAATGCCATTTTTAAAATAATGCTTAACCAGAAAGACTTCTAACCCAAATGTAGAAAGTTACAAGAGACTATTGTTCTTATGTACTAACCCAGACAAGCAGTATAAGTACATCATTATCATTTTAAAAAATCTATCAGAGAACTTGAGGACACAAACCTAAATGACTTTAGAAAGTGACAAGCCCTCCATTAGATCAGTGACGTACTTCTCTCTTGGCTGACTGAAATGTAGGGAAAAGCAGAAAACCATCATAGAAAGGAATCAGGAGAAGTCAGCCTAATTTTTAATAAACTTCTAATGATTATGTTTGGATTAGGTGATAGATTAGAAATCCAGAGAAGCACTGCTCCAGCAGTGCTATCCACTAGAACTTTCTGCCATAATGGAAATGTTCAGTGTCTGTGCTAACCAGTGTGGTGGCTACATGCTAGCCAAATGTAGCTATCAGATACTTGAAATGTGCCTAGTATGACTGAGGAACTGAATTTCTAATTTTAATTAATTAAATTTAAATTTAAATAATCAGATGTGGCTAGTGGCTACTATATTGGACAGTGCAGCTTTAGAGATGCTAAGATTGCACTACCCCTACTTCTTTCCCTTAGGTCTTCATTTAGTGCTAAGGATATTAGAAGAACAAAGGCAGTGAAGCAGAGCTGAGAGAAAATTCCTGAGGTATAGGTTTTCAGCTCAGAGAGGCAGGAAGGCTGGGAGAAAACCCTTCCAGGCCAACCCCAACTTCACAGAGTGTAGAGTAGACTAGGTGAGGGGGCCTGAGAGATCTGCCAAAGCCCAGAAATCAGGGGGTGGGACAGGAAAACAAGGGCAGCTCCCCATTCAGTCAGAAAGTTGGCAGCCTGGGCTTCATATCAGTAGAAACTCCTCACAGTTCATGGTTCATGGAGCACAGATCTCCAGAACCCCATGGGGGTTGTAATCTGAGGGTTTCCTGGAGAGAGAGTCCTGATCCTATATTCAGAATGTTTGAAGCCACTGAGGAACTGACTCAAACTAAAGTGACAAAGCCCAGATTCAGCTCAACTGTAGAGCATATTGATTCAGCCCTGACCTACAGGACATGCCTCTAAGAAGAAATATCATTTCCTTCAGTCTCTGCTATACTTCTATATAAAAATGCCTAGCATGCAGCCAAAGATCTTAAGATACATATTCCCCATACTCAAGAAAATAAGAGTCAATATAAGGCTTAGACATGACACGGATATTGGTGTTATCAGCTAGGAACTTCAAAATAACTATAACAAAAATGCCAAAGAATCTAGTGGACAAGGTACACAGCATGCATAAACAAAGGAGGAATTTCAGCAGAGATGTGGAAACTATTTTCTTAATAAGAAACAAATGGAAATGCTCACCATAAAAAACATAGTATCAAGAATTAAGGTCCTTTAGATGACTTAGTAGAAAATAGCTGAACAGTTTTGGCCAGATTGCTAGAAGCAGTCTGTTGTGGAAGGATTCCTTTTCGTTGCACGGGTTGAGGTATATTTTGAATAAGACAACACTCGCTATACTACTTATAAGCCCAGAGACATTCTTTTGATAGAGCACTGCATAGATTCATCACGCCACATAATCTTGTATATTTCCCTGGTAGTTTTCCTAATGGAAAACAAATTGGCACTTGTGTGAAGGTATGCATAGACCTTTCTAGATATTTAGTGCGACTTTTCACTTGTCTTGGGAGAGAAACCGGAGGCATTCTTGGTAACCCAGTGCCCACCGTGTATGAGTATGTCATGTTTGGTCAGCTTGTGCTGCAATTACATCATTACCATTTTCCATTTCCTTCATGTTTTCACTCTTGCATTGAACATGTGGTAATAAAATACTAGTTTTCACATAATAAAGATTTTAGTTTTCTAAAAACCTGTAAGTTTCTTAACAGGTAACCTTTTTAGCATCCATTGAGGTTTAGAAGAATAGTGACCTAAAGTCACTTTGCAATTAGATCTTGAATTTCTGGGCTCATAAACTTGATTGTTCCCTTGGCCAACAGTTTGTTGCTTAAGAGTAAGAAAGTGGATTCCATTTTTTTTTTAATCTCTAAAAGTTTTATAGATTTCTCAATTTTATTCCTACATTCATCGTTTGATTCAGTATTTGTTGAGTAACTCATAATTACTCTCAAAAGAGCCTATTTTTATTTTCACAAATAGAACAGTTTCTCAGTTGATTATTTTTTTCTCCTCCTTCATTCTGGATTGTACAGCCAGCCCTCATATTGCCCTGGAAACTTAAAATACATATTGAAAATGAAACAACATTTTTTTTTTAATGAATGCATTCATGTATGTTTTATTTATTTAAAAAACAATATTTGAGGTGGTTGACATTGAAAATCATAAGTACAATGAAGCTAAAACAGGAGTTTTTTACATTAATAAGGAAAATAATACCTATATAGCCAAGATAAAGAATGCTGTTTGAGCCAGACACTCTGCTTTTTTTTTAATGAGCATTATTTCATTTAGCTTCACAACAGTTCCTAAGTGAAGCATCATTATGCCATTTTATAGGTAAAGATTTTCCCAAAGTGTTTTCAGACTCCTAATCTTAGAGCAGGATAGTAGATGAATTTTCTAACCCCCCCCCCCCACTCCTCTACCCAAAAAAAAAAAAATCTGAAGATCCGGGGGCCTGGGTGGCTCAGTCATTAAGCGTCTGCCTTTGGCTCAGGTCATGATCCCAGGGTCCTGGGATCGATCCCCGCATCGGGCTCCCTGCTCTGTGGAAGGCCTGCTTCTCCCTCTCCCCAACCTTGAGTTCCCTTTCTTGCTGTCTCTCTCTCTGTGTCAAATAAATAAATAAATCTTTAAAAAAAAAATCTGAAGATGAAACAACATTATTGTAGGTATTTATCTTGACTTTTTCCCTCAGCTTCACTTGTACATACTTTTCATAATTTTTGTTAAAGAGTAAAATGGTAATGAGTAGTTAATAGAAATATCAGAATTAACAAACTGCTTTATTTTATAGGGAAAATATTTATCCCGAAACAGAAACCTATGCAGACTTTCACAGAAGAAAAAATATCTCTTGATCCGGAATTAGAAGAAGCTTTGACAAGTGCTTCTGATACAGAATTGTGTGACCTTGCAGGTATCTCCTAAAACTAATGGGTGAATGAGTGCGGAAGGGAGGGGAAGGCAGGGGAATGCCAGCACTTGTATCATACTGATGCTTCCTTTGCCTAGTAAAGTGCTGTTGAATCAGTAGACCACATATTTGGCTTTGTCTTTTATTCTATAAATCTGGCAAAGACTTTCATTTTTTAAAATGCTCTCAATGGTGAAATTTTTATGTTAATGGAGTATATTATTTGACATCTTTTCCCGTGTTACATTATTTGAAAGTCTTTATAAAAAATCTTCCACCAGTTGGTGCGCAGCTAGAAGCTGTCCCATCTGAGCGTTGAAAAAGTCTCTTAAGGGTCAACTACTGTCCCATTTTACCGTTACAACCCCAAGATGAGGGGCATTTGGCTGGATCATTCAGAAGAGCATGCAACTCTTGATCTTAGAGTCGTGAGTTTGAGCCTCACCTTGGGTGTCAAGATTACTAAAAATAAACAAAATAAACTTTAGGGAAAAAAAGGAAGACCCCAAGTTGAGTAACTGGAAAGCAGACAAACAGTCCTGAGCTATCCTTACCACTTTCCCTACTTTCTGAAGTATATCTGGAACACTCCAGACCTCCCTGTTGTTTTCATCATTGCTGGTTTCTTACCTGGACAGGTATCTCCCCGACCTGCCTCTGCATGTACCCATTTACCAAGGTAGAAAAATATGACATGTGGGGCGATATCTTAGCACCAAGGAACCCCAGAAGCTAACATGTTTGAAAGGAAGAGTGATGGTTCTTTGGGAAGGACCCAGGAAGGGGACAGTCAGTGTACAGTGCCAGAGCAGGTGTCTGATTCCTTGGGATGCCGAGGACTATTAGAGTTGTAAATGGTGCTTTCCTCAGAGGGGAATGGGCCAGGGGCATACTGTAGCTTCTGCCACATGTGTGCAAAGGGGCATTAAAACCGAAAACCAGATTTCTCCTGTCATTTTTGAGGAATGCTGCTTTAATCTTAAAGATGAGAATTCAGATATACTTTTAGTATTCTACTCTTAGCTAAAATATGAATGTAAATGAACATGAGATTAACAAATATAAAAATGGTGAAGTTGAAAATCTGCCTTAGATTGCATTGTTCCTAGAACTCTTGTGAGATGGACAGCAAAAATAGATCATTTCAGTATTCTTTCTTAGCCACCAGATGGAGCTAAGTATAGAATTACATTTAGGGTTAGGCTGGCTTCAGTTGCGTGTCTGAATTCATAAATATGGGGAAATCTAAATCCAAATAAGGGATGAAGTAATCGGGGTGTTAATGAGAGAGAGGTTATGGGTGATTTTTTAATCACATTGTCTCCTTTTTTGGCTGCAAAATAAAATGTTCAGAAAATGTTAAAATCACAAATTTTTGGTTGTAAAATCAATTATTTATGTTTGAAACCGATGGAAGTAAAAGTAACTCTTTTTCTATATTTGTAGCTATTCTTGGGATGCACAACTTGATAACGAATGCCCAGTTATGTAATATAGTGGGAAGCAGTAATGGTGTTGACCAAGAACATTTTTCAAGTAAGTACTTAACAATCCATTGTGAATTCCAATCCTTTATTAAATGTATTTTGTTTTCTCCATGTATTAACTTCAATATATACATACCGAATGTTTTGTATATGTACCTGAAATTAGATTAGATAGTATTGATGTATTCCAATTAGATAGTATTGATGTAGAAAACCATTGAAAATAGAATATTAAATATTTTATTTTTAAAGATTTTATTTATTCATTTGAGACAGAGCACAGGCAGGGGGAGGGGAAGAAGAAGAAGCAGTCTCCCCACTGAGCTGGGAGCCCAATGTGGGGCTCGATCCCCAGACCTGGAGATCATGAGCCGAGCCAAAGGGAGATAGATGCTTAACTATCTGAGCCACCCAGGCACCCCTAAATATTTTATTCTTAATGTGTCAACAAATGTAATTGGAACTACTCTCACCTCACCAAGTAATACTAATAGTAAATACTATAAAAACTAATCAAACTTGGCTTTTGTTGACATTTTTTTATTTTCAGTGTTACTGATTTTCAAGAAATCTATAATGTTGACAAAAAAAAAAAAACTACATTATAAATCGTATTCAGGAGAAATCACAGAACGACTCAACCCCTAAACCTTTTAATTTGATACTAATACTAAATAGCCTAAGGCCAGGCTTTTTTAAAAAAAATTCATTTATAGGGTGCTTTAAAAGGACCAAAATAATACATACTTTTGTAACACATTTGAACAATACCCAAGTAAATGAGGTAAGAAGTAAAAGTGTCTCTGTTCATTGCCATCGTGCCTTCTGCTCCCCCTACACCCTAACCTGTTAACAATTTGGTATATGTCCTTCTAGACTTATACTGTGTTCATACAAACTTATATATATATATGTATATACATATATATATGCATGTTCTATACATATATCTATACATACATATTACACATAGCCTTTTGTTTTTTATAAAAATGGGATCATACTGGAGCTATTTCTAGTAAGTGAATTTTTCAGTAATATTACTTTTTTTTTTTTAAGATTTTATTTATTTATTTGACAGAGATCACAAGTAGGCAGAGAGGCAGGCAGAGAGGAGGAAACAGGCTCTCTGCTCTGCAGAGGGCTCAATCCCAGGACCCTGGGATCATGACCTGAGCCGAAGGCAGAGGCTTTAACCCACTGAGCCACCCAGGCACCCCAATAATATTACTTTTGACTGTTAAACAACACAAGTTTGAAATGTGTGGATCCACTTATATATGGATCCTTTTTGATAATTACAGTATAGAACTATAAATATATTTTCCTTGTGATTTTCTTTTTTATTAAGTGTAGTTGACATATAGTGTTATATTAGTTTCAGGTGTACAGCATACTGGTGGAACAATTCTGTACATTACTCAGTTCTCACCACAATAAATGTAGTCATCATCTGTAACCATACAATATTATAATGTTATTATAATATTGACTATATTCCCTATCTCTACTTTTCATCTCTGTGCCTTATTTATTTTATAACTGGAAATTTGTGCCTCTTAATTCCCTTTATTTCCTCTGTCCCCACACTACTTTGCCCTCTGCTAACCATGACTTTGTTTTCTATATTTAAGAGCCTGGTTGTGTTTGTTGTTCTGTTATTTAGATTCCACGTATAAGTGAAATGATACGGTATTTGTCTTTCTTTGATTTATTTCACTTAGCATAATGTCCTCCATGTTCATCCATGTTTGCTACAAATGGAAAGATCTCATTCTTTTTTTATGGCTGAGTAATATTCCATAATATTACTTACACACACACACACACACACACACACACACCATGTTTTCTTTATCCATTCTTTATCCATTCTTCTATGGATAGACACTTAGGTTGCTTCCATATCTTGGCTATTGTAAATAATGCTGCATTAACACAGGGGTGCATGTATCCCTTTGAATTAGCGCTTTTGTATTCTTTGGGTAAATACTCAGTAGTGCAATTGCTAGATCATGTGGTAGTTCTATTTTTCACTTTCTGAGGAGCCCCCTTACTATTTTCCACTGTGGCTGCCCCAGTTTGCATTCCCACCAACAGTGCAAGAGGAGGGTTCCTTTTTCTCCACATCCTTGTTAACACTTGTTTCTTGTGTTTTTTCTTTTAGCCATTCTGACAGGTGTGAGGTATAGTTTTGATTTGCATTTCCCTGATAATGAGTACTGATGAGCATGTTTTCATGTTATTTAACTTCCATGTATTTGTGGTCTTGCCAGATTTTTTTCTTGTGATTGACTCCTAGTTTCATAGCATTGTGGTCAGAAAAGATGCATGGTATGACTTCGATCTTTTTGGATTTGTTGAGGCTTGTTTTGTGGCCTAATATGGGATCTGTTCTGGAGAATGTTCTGTGTGCACTTGAAAAGAATGTGTATTCTGCTGTTTTAAGATGGAATGTTCCAAATATATCTGTTAAGTCTATCTGGTCCAGTGTGTCATTCAAATTAATTGTTTCCTTGTGGATTTTCTGTTTAGATGATCTGTCCATTGATGTAAGTAGAGTGTAAAAGTCCCCTGCTATAATTGTATTGTTATTGATTAGTTCATGTTTGTTAATGACTTTTATGTATATGGGTGCAGAAACATTTACTCTTGTCATATCTTTTTGTTGGGCTGTTCCCTTTATGATTATTCAGTATCCTTCTTTGTCTCTTGTTAAGTCTTTGTTTAAAAAGTCTGTTTTGTCCAGTATAAGTACTGCTACTCCCAAATTCTTTGTGAATTTGCATGATAAGTGTTTCTCCATCTTCTCACTTTCAGTCTACAGGTGTCTTTAAGTCTAAAATGGGTCTCTTCCAAGCAGCATATAGATGGACCTTGGTTTTTTACCCATTCTTTAACTGTCTTTTGATTGGAGCATTCAGTCCATTTGCATTCAAAGTAATTATTGGATAGATATGCATTTATTGCCATTTTATTACTTGTTTTGTGATTCTTTCTGAAGATTTATTCCTCTGATCATTTCTTGTCTCTCATAGTTTGCTGGTTTTCTTTAGTGATCTAATTGGATTTTTCTCTTTATTTTTTGTATACCCGTTAGGGGTTTTTGATTTGTGGTTATTATTAGGTATATAACATCTGCATAGAGTCTATATTAAGTTGATCGTTGTTTAAGTTTGAACCCATTCTTTACTCCCCTCCTCCCCACCTTTTAGGTATATAGTGTCATATTTTACATCCTTTTATTTTGTGTGTTCCTTGACTGATTTTTTTTTTTTACAGAAATAATTTCTTTGAACTGCTTTTTGTGTTTCCTACTTTCATATCTCATTTTTGGTCTTTCCTTTCCACTCAAAGAGTCCCCTTTAATAGTTCTTGCAGGGCGCCTGGGTGGCTCAGTGGGTTAAGCCGCTGCCTTCGGCTCAGGTCATGATCTCAGGGTCCTGGGATCGAGTCCCACATCAGGCTCTCTGCTCAGCGGGGAGCCTGCTTCCTCCTCTCTCTCTGCCTGTCTCTCTGCCTACTTGTGATCTCTCTCTGTCAAATAAATAAATAAAATCTTAAAAAAAAAAAATAGTTCTTGCAGGGCAAGTTTAATAGTAATGAACTATTAAATAATACTATAAAACATATAATAGTATGTTTTTTGTTTGGGAAACTTTTTATCTCTCCTGTTCTGGGTGATAGTCTTTCTGGGATAGAATATTCTTGGATGTAAGTTTTCCCCATTCAGCACTTTGAATATATTATGCCACTCTCCTCTGGCTTGAAGAGTTTCTGCTGAAAAATCCCAGTAGCCTTAGGTGGTTTCCTTTGTATTGTAACTGTCTTTTGTCTTGCTGTTTTTAATATATTTTCTTTATCACTATATTACTGTATTACTAATTAGTATATATCACTATGTATTTTAATTACAATATGTCTTAGGGTGAACCTTCTCTGGTGATTTTGTTGGGGGCTCTCTTTGCCTCCTGGATCTGGGTTTCTGTTTCCTTCCCTGATGAAGGAAGTTTTCAGCTATTATTTCTTCAGATACATTCTCTGCCCCCTTTTCTCTCTTCTACTTCTGGGAACCCTATAATATGAAGGTTATGTTTAATGGAGTCACTGAGTTCCCTATTTTTGTTTTGCATAATTCTTTTTTCTCTCTTTTGTTCAACTTGATTACTTTCCATTGCTCTGTCATTTAGGTCATTAATTTGTTCCTCTGCTTCTTCCATCTTGCTGTTCATTCCATCATGCATGTTTCTCATTTTGTTTTTTGAGCTCTTTATCTGTGGGATATTATTCCTCACCCCTATGACAGTGGTCTCACTGGTGTTCTCCACTCATTTCTCAAGTCCAGTGAGTATCCTTATGATCATTGCTTTAAATTTTCCATCAGGCATGTTGCTTTTACCTGTTTTGCTTGGATCTCCTGCTGTGGCCTTGTTTTGTTCTTTCATTTGGGACAGATTCCTTTGCTCATTTGGTCTAAGTCTCTGTGCCTGTTTCTCTGTGTTAGGAAAATCAGCTGCATCTCCTGTTCTTCGGGGTAATGGCTTTATGAAGAGATCTTGTAGTGGAGTGCCTAGGTGGCTCAGTTGTTGGGCATCTGCCTTCGGCTCTGGTCGTGATCCTGAGGTCCTGGGATCAAGCCCAGTGTAGGACTCTCTACTCGGCGGGGAACCTGCTTCTCTCTCTTTCACTCCCCATGCTTGTATTCCTTCTCTTGCTGTCTGGTCAAATAAATAAATAAAATCATTAAAAAAAAAAAAAAAAAAAGACTTGTAGTGCCCTGCCATGTGGTGTGTCCCCTGTTCCCCAGGGCTTGGTGTTTCTAGGATTGTCTCCAGTGTGTGCTGTGTGTGACCTGGTGTTCTGTGCTGGCCACTTTATCCTTATCTGGCCACTTTATCCTAGGCCAGTTGTCTACAGAGGTTCTCTTTGTCTGTTGTGGGCATTTGGTTCCTGCCTGAATGTGGCACTTTTAACTAGATGTGCTCTGATCTGCTTGTGAAATGAAAACCTCTTACCACTACCACTGGAACTGAGGTCTTGCAAAACACGTGTATCAGGAGACTTGGTATTGGCAGGAATTTGGGTTGGTCTTCTGGGTGAGGGGTTCTGCTGTTCTGGGATTGAGGCAAGTGTGGCAGGGAAGGGCGGATCTGCCAGAGAGTGAAGGGGCAGGACTTGGTGTAAGAAAATTAGGTAGTAAAAAAAAAATAAAATAAAAAAAATAATAAATAAAAAAATAAAAAAAAAAAGAAAATAAAAGAAAATTAGGTAGTGAGTGTTGGCCCTGTGCTTATGTTGAGAGGCAGAGGAGGGAAATTACACCTGCCAATTCCTTTGTTCCTTGAGAGGTTTCTCTGTGAATGCTGCTTCTCTGGGTCACACTCCGAGATGAGCAGCTAACCTCCCCACTGTGTGCTCTAGGCACCCTTCAGATTGCTGTTTCCATGCTGCATGTCTACAGACTGTTTGCTTGCTTTCCTTCCAAGAGCAGCCCCAGAGTTCTCTGAGGTCTCCCACAGCCAAGTACACTGACCTTTAAAACTCTAGGCTTTAAGCTTCGCTGGTTGCAAGAACTCCTGAAATTCAGGGCCCTCCTAACTTCCAGGCCAATTGCTTTGGGGATTCATTTTTCCCATGCACTCCCCCTTGTGCTGGTCTATCTTTCACCCTTTGCAACTGTGGCTTCCTCCCCACTGCAGCGGCCATGATCTGTTTCTCTCCCAGACCAACTCTCTACGCTTCCTACCTTCTTTGATGTGGCCTCTTCTCTGCCTTTAGTTGTAGAATCTGTTCTGCCAGACTTTTCAGGTCAATTTCTGGAGTATTTAGGATGATTTGATAGTTACCTAGTTGTTATTTGTGGGACAAAATGAATCCAGGGTCCTTCTACTCTGCTACCATCTTCCCTTTGTAGTAACCTTTTACTTATTTCTCTGTCTCCTATGTTTCTCTAAACTATTATTTTCTAGTGGCTTATTCAGATTCAGGTACATTTTTTTGTTTTGGAGGGTTTGGAGGGGCAAGAGTGCTTCTTAGGGATTAAATCACATTAGGAAGCCTATCAAGTCTAGTCATTCCTCTTTGGGGAATATGCCAAAATTCATCAGTGTGTTGAAATGTTAGTAGCCTGATCCATCACTTAAAGTCTCCCATAAGCCTTTCTTAATGGTTTCAGCATCCCATTTACTGGATCCATTACTTCATTCAGAAGCAGTGCTCTTTAAATGCACATACTCTGTGGAATGAGGAAGAAATCTTTTGGTTTTGTAAAATTCAGAATTGAGATAGAACTCATTCAGGGTTTTTTTGTAGTGAGGAAGCTCTTCTCTAGTCCCCTTGATCTACAGTCTTGAAGAGGATTACCTTGCTGAACTTAGGTGAGAGGGAGCCCACTCTGTCCTTTTAGCAGAACTCTGGGAGGAAGCTTATCCTTGTATAGAACCAAATTCTGCCTCCAGGTAGTCTATACCTGTTCTAACCTAGCCTTTCAGAACAACTTGAAATTTCTCTATTCTTCTACAAGATAAATCTGAAAAAAATGAGCATACTTTCTTTTAATATATACGTCCAGGCCAGATATATATATCCAGTTCTTTCCACTTTCCTCAGTAAAAGAATTTTCAGACCATCATCTAAATTGATATCATGATGCTATGTGTGTATATGTGTAATAAATTTGAAAAGAACAAGGTACTCTTAGAATTTGTTCAATATACTTTGACTTTTTTTTTAAGATTTTAATTATTTGAGAGAGACCATGGGAGAGAGAACCAAGAGCAGAGGGAGGGGTGGAGGGAGAGGGACCAGGGAGCCTGATGCCTGGCTCGATTCCAGGATCCTGGGATCATGACCTGAGCTGAAGGCAGATGCTTAACTGACTGAGCCACACAGGTGCCACTAGTATACTTCATCTTTTTTTTTTTTTTTTTTTTT
>NC_081569.1:69571616-69630865 GCF_022355385.1 Mustela nigripes
TAAAAAAAAAAAAAAAAAGATTTTATTTGTTTATTTGACAGACAGAGATCACAAGCAGGCAGAGAGAGAGAGAGAGAGGAGGAAGCAGGCTCCCTGCCGAGCAGAGAGCTCGATGTGGGGCTCGATCCCAGGACCCTGGGATCATGACCTGAGCTGAAGGCAGAGGCTCTAACCCACTGAGCCACCCAGGCGCCCCAGTGTACTTCATCTTAAGATGAGTTTTGCTCCTAAAAGCTAGAGGAGGGCAGAAGGGAAGAACTAAGCCAGGCAGTGACCCTTTCTGTCAATCTTTCTGTCAGTTGCTCCTAACTTTTTTGGGTTATTTGCCATGAATCTGATGCTATAGGTTTTCTCCCCAGAAAACTTATCCTTTAAAATGTTTGCTTGTTACATGTGTTCATAGACCTTCACATACACATCAAAGTGTACTTACACCTCATTAGAGGATTCAAGGCTCCTGGGTCCTCTTTCAGCTTTGCTTAGTAGTATTTTCACCATGGATATGGATATGGTTTACATGGTGAAGGATTGGGGGATAGGAGTGAAGGAGGCAGTAATTTGGGGGATTTCTGTCTCAGTAACTCTTCTGTGTACCATTATCTGTCTGTCTCCCCCTTCCCTGTTCCTACTCATCCTTCCCTTTCTCCCACACAGTACTCACCATAAGAGAAAGAGGTCACATGCCCTTCATCACCTTACTCCTCTCACTGAGGCTGTGTTTCTTTAAGTCTGTGATTCGTACTGCCTTTATAGTAATTACTAGTTAAATCTCAGAGAAAATGATACGAGAGGATGGCATTTTATTTGAGTTATTTAAATGTGTGTTAACACATGAAGGATCTTTTAGAAATTGTGGGAGAAAATTTTCTGGTTAGTTGTATTGAATGTGCGTGTTCGTGTTGTGTTGTTTGCGTTAAGTTCATAAATGCATTCACCGTAATAATGTCAGCCAGTGAGACTCTTGTTCTTTTTGTTCCTACAGATGTGGTAAAAGGTGAAAAGATTCTTCCAGTATTTGATGAGCCACCAAATCCAACCAATGTTGAAGAGAGTTTAAAGAGAATTAAAGAAAATGATGTTCATCTTGTTGAAGTTAATTTGAATAATATAAAGGTATGTGTGCTAAGCAAACAATAAAGTTTTGACGTGCTTTAAGTAAGTTAGATTTAGGATGAGAGTTGGGCGATTTTGATAAAGTGTGATTTTATAGTTCTGCAAGGTAATGTTTTTATTCCTAACAGTATGCTTATGTTCCTTTATATTTTAGAAATTAAAGTACAATATTTTTCTCACTTGCTTTTTTAAAAGTATCATATAAAAAATGTAAACCCTACACACTGTCAACATAAATCTTTCTGGCTTCCAAAGTACTACCTACTTCTAAGAGCACTTAGTCATTCGGGGTTTGTTTTTTTAAAATCCAGTTTCTTGGGGTATTCCTTGTATTGAACCAGATTCTGCTATCTACTGAAATTCTGCCGATTCTGTGTACAGTTTCATGAGTTTTGACCAATGCAGAAGTTGTACAGCCATTACCCTAGATGTGGAACATGTCAGTCCCTTTTATTGTCATTCTCTGCCCCCAGTTGTAGCCACTGACCACTCGTTTCTGTTTTCTTCCCCTTCATTTGCCTTCCCCAGAATGTCCTATGAGTGGAATCAAATAGTTTGAGCCTTTGAGTCTGGCTTCTTTCACTTAGCATAATGCATCTGGGATTCATCTGTGTGGTTGTGTATGTCAGTAGTTTGTTGAAGAGTATTCTGTTTTATGAATATGCTGCAATTTTTTTTATCATTCCCTACTTGGTAGACATATGGATTCCCTCTGGTTTAGAATGATTATAATAAAGCTGTTAAACACATCTGAACATGTGAACATATGTTTTCCTTTCTCTGGAGTAAACAGCAGTGGGCTTTCTGGGATCTTGAGTTTTTAAAAAAAATGCAGTGCTTCCTTGGAGTAAAGAAGAAATGAGTTAGGAGGGCATAGGGATGATTAATTACCAAAGAGTAAATTCAGATTATCTCTTGAGTATTGTTCATTGTATAATAACTGCATTAAGACTCCCTCATTTAATTTTAACCTATTTTTAAGAATTCCTCATTTTAAATCTTGATTTGTCCGAATTAAGGGCTGAGAGAGCATCTGGGAATTATAAGAACCTAGGGAATAAGACCTCTGTGATCCTTTACCAGGTGTGCCTTCCTGTGAGCTGAAGAAAGCAAGCCTTGAGAAAAGCTTGCATTCCTAGTTGATCACTAATTTTAATTTTTAAAAACTTCAGTCCTCACATAACTAAATCAACAGATAATGATCTGGAAATAACCAGACTACAGGGAATTATAGTGTTGGTAATAAAGGGAGAAATTAGTGCCTTCTAGAACTATATCTTTCCACATTTCAGGTAGTGTAGGGTTAATCTCTCTTATTATAGCTTAAACTAAGTGAAATCTCTCCCTTTGTAGAAAAGTGGACCCATTTTGAATACTCAGGTATTGGCGTCTTATAATCCAAATAATTAAGTGTAGAATAATGAAAGTTTCCTTAATCAAAATGCTAGAGAAATGATGATATATACTCTCCTCTAGGTCAGCAGCTTGTGCAAATGTACCATAATAGAGAGATCAAGTAACTATGAAGGAGGCTGTTTGACTTCCTTTGTAGAATAAATGTTTTGCTTATATAATATTTTTCTCCCCACTCCCTTGTATAATTTGAGTACATTTAATGAAAAAAATTAAGTACAAACACATTTGATTAATGAACTGAATTTCTTAAAAATAAAAATTTCATATTTCACATGATTTTCTTCCAAGAATATCCCAGTTCCAACTCTAAAAGATTTTGCAAAAGCTTTGGAAACCAACACACACGTGAAGCATTTCAGTCTTGCAGCCACGCGGAGCAATGACCCTGTCGCTATTGTAAGTAAGCTGCTACTGATGGTAGTGAAATAGTGACTATGGTGTGGTACAAAAGTGGCTCAACCGATCTTACGATGAAGATTTACTCTCTTTTCAGTTGATGTTTAGCTCACTGTTAGGCAAGACATCATTTACTCTTTTATGTTTATTTTTTCTTGCATTTCTTCCCTATAATTTTAAAAACCATAAGTGAAGTCATGCAATGTATACTGTTTTGTAACTTAATTTTTTGCTGAACAACATATCTTAGAGATCTTTCATATCACTACGTAAAGTTCAACACCATTCTTTTAACATCTGCAGGGGATTCCATTTATGATCCACAGTGCTAGATTTTGTCAAATGCTTTTAAATGTGTGTATTGAGATGTTCATGTGGTTTTCGTCCTTTATTAATATGGTATATTCATTGATAACTTTTGCCTGTTAAGTCAACCTTGCATTCCTGAGGTAAATCCCACTTGATCATGGTATGAACCTTTTATCTGCACTTGGCTTTGAGGATGTCACTACCTTTGATTCTCCTCTTTCCTCACTGAATGTTTCTTCTCTGGTTCCTCCCCATCTTTCCCACCTCTAAGCATCTGAGTGGCCGGGGGCTCAATCCAGGTCTTCTTTGTCCACTTTCTGGGTGATGTCACTCTGTTTCATTGCTGTGTGTTATCTGCGTATGCTTCAGACTCCCAGGATTGTTATCCCCAGTTCATACCTCTCTCCTGAACTATGTACTCCTGTCCACCTCCTTAACCCCTTGCTTGGCTGTCTGACAGACATCCCGTATGGTCCCAAACTCCTGTCTTCCACCCATACCTGCCCCTCTACCATTTTTTCCTGTCTCACTAAATGACAACTTCATTCGTTCATTTGCTCAAGACAAAAGGAAATGGAGTTACCCTTGACTTCCCTTTCTCACAACCTTAAATGCATATCCAGGCTTGTCTTCCAAACATTCCAGAATCTAACCATTTCTCACCATTTTTTCAACTACCATGCTGGTTGGTCTAACTCAGCATCTTCTCTCATCTAGATTATTGTGATCACCTCCTCACTGAGCTGCCTGTGTCCATCTTTCCCACCTCAAAGCCAGCCTTTTTTACATAGCATCAAAAGTGATTCATTTATTTGAGACAGAGTGAGAGAGCACGATCTGGGATGGGGCAGGACGGTAGAGGGAGAGAAAAGCACACTGCCTGCCGAGCAGGGAGCCCGCTGTGGGGCTCAGTCCCCTAACCCTGGGATCATGACACAAGCCGAAGACAAGTGCTTAACCGACTAAGCCATCAGGATACCCCCAAAAGTGTTTTTTAAAAAACTTGTTTAGTTACCTCATTCTTTTTTTTTTAAGATTTTATTTATTTGACAGAGATCACAAGGAGGCAGAGAGGCAGATAGAGAGAGAAGGGGAAGCAGGCTCCTCACAGAGCAGAGAGCCCGATGTGGGGCTCAATCCCAGGACCCCGGGATCATGTCTCGAGCTGAAGGCAGAGGCTTAACCCACCAAGCCACCCAGGCGCCCCTAGTTACTTCATTCTTATACTCAGAACCCTTCAGCAGCTCCCCATTTGTCTAATAATAAAAATCACGATCCTTCAGTAGTCTTATAATCCTTTACTTGCCCCATTTTTTTTCTTTTTAATATTGAGAGAGAGAGGAAAGGACAAAAGGAGAGGGAAAGAGAGAATCTCAAGCAAGACTCCCCAGCTAAGCACAGAGCCTGACGCAGGGCTTGATCTTATGACCCCAACATCAGACCCGAGCTGAAACCAAGAGTCAGGCTCCACTACTTGTGCTTTCTTCCATTCAACTATAGACATACAGCCTCCTGCTCTTGCTCAGACATGCAGTGCGTGCTTCTGAGGACCTTCCCCCTTGTTTCTCCTGCATGGTTTCACCTTTCATGCTTCACATGAAATACCGATGTGAAATGATATTTCACATCATTTTATGTCACCACTTTGAGCCATTGCTCCAGCATCACCTTCCTGGTGAGGCCTTTCCTGACCATGCCTGTCCCCAGCACTCTCCGTCTACCCTGTTTTCTTTCTCTGTAGCTCTGTTTACCATCTAAGGTTGTATTTTGGTTATTGTCCACTCCCTTCCCACTAAAATATAAATTCCATCAGGCAGAAACTTGTATGTTCTATTTCTAAATCTTCAGAGCAGTACTTATTCAAATAATCAGCCACCAGTAATATTTGAGGAAATGTATATACATTTCATTTGTATGTACAATTGTATGTATAATACAAATGGATAAGGGATTTGTTCCACATAGGTAGTTGTCACTAATGAAACGTATGCATGTAGAGATGCCTGTCCCAAGTTCTTTCCAGTATCTCTGCTCTCCTTTGCCATTTCTTTTAACTTGACTCTGTGTTCTGGTAACCTGTGAGCATTTCTGACCTTCTGCCTTAGGCATCCCTTCCCATCTCAACCTCAAAAATCAGTCCATAATTTATCTTCATTTTTGCTGCACAATAAACCAGCTGCAGTAGGACCCAAGTAAGAAAAGATGTTCCAAAGAGACCTTGATGAAGTTAGTCCTACACAGGAACTGAGAGAAAGTGTGAGAGAGACAGGACAAAGGAGGGAGTGGGGTATGAGTGAACATAACAGTGTGAAAAGCAGCAGAGAATATTACCCACAGAGGATTACGTGTGACAAATCTAAATACCGTGACAGGGCATGTGTGAAAAATAGGTATGAGACCTATGAAGTTGTGTGTCAGCCTAAAAACAGTCTAATGAGAAACATCAGAGCAGTTCTGCTAATTACTGTATTTGTTTACAGCAGGTAGAATATATGCTGGGTACTGTCAATTTCTATCTCTAAATATTTTCTTTATAATTTCTAGGCTTTTGCTGATATGCTGAGAGTGAACAAAAATTTGAAGAGCTTAAATATAGAGTCCAACTTTATTACAGGAGTTGGGATTCTAGCCCTGATTGATGCTCTAAGAGATAATGAAACCCTGGCAGAGCTCAAGATTGACAATCAGGTCAGTGTTCTACAGCAGTAACTGAGGAAGCCGTGGAGGGGTTGGGGACTCAGGAGGCAGGTGGAAGGGGGGCATTTGGGGAAGGTGGTGGTCTGAAAGGGGATGAGGACATTTGAAGCATCCAGAATATTAACATTCTGAGTATGGGTTTGAACATATTCATAGAGTTGTGCAGCCATCACCACTAATTTCAGAACGTTTTCATCACCCTTCCCGCCAGCCCTGGCAACCATTAACCCTTCTGTCTCTGCACATTTGCGTACAAACGGAATGATACAATATGCAGTCTCTGTGTCTACCTTCTTTCACTTAGCGAAATATTCTGCAGGTTCATCCATGTTGTGATATGTGTCGGTAGGTACTCTTTTTGATGCCTGAATAATCTATTACATGTGGGTCGTTTCTACTTTTTAAATATTGGGAATAATGTTGATATGAACATTCATATACAAGTTTTTATATGAACATAGGTTTTCATTTCTCATGGGTACATACCTAGGAGTGGAATTGCAGAGTCATGTGGTCAATAACTCTGTGTTTAACTTTCTGAGGAATGGCCGCGTTGTTTTCCACAGCAATTGCACCATTTCGCACTTGTACCAGCATGTGTGAGCTTCCCAATTTTCCCACATTCTGGCCAACACTATAATGGGTATGAAGTGGTATCTCCTTCTGGCAATCCAGTTTTTTTGGTGTCTGTATAAACATACACTGAGCTTCAAAATTTTGTTTCTCCTGTGTAAGTATGTTTAAGAATTGGGAAAATTTAAAGAGACCAGCAAAATCATCATTTATCTGAATGTCTTAGTCTTGACTTACCTTGAAAAGTATTTTGATCTAATTTATTAATACTATTCTTTAATTATTCCAGAGGCAGCAGTTGGGAACAGCTGTAGAATTGGAAATGGCCAAGATGCTTGAGGAAAATACAAATATCCTTAAATTTGGATATCAGTTTACACAGCAGGGACCCCGGACCAGGGCAGCTAATGCTATAACAAAAAACAATGACTTGGGTAAGACAGATGCGTTTCAAATCAAATTTCTGAATTGTGTCATTAAGCTAATGTATTAGAGGGACTTTTTTTTCCAGTAAGTTTCAACACGGAATTTTGGGCCTTTGATTTTAAAATCTGCACAGCCCTTTTTATATTGATTGAATTAGAGTTCAGTTTAAGCACAGTTGTAAGTGATTACGGGGTTCGTGGGTGAAATTCTCCTGAAACAAACATTTCACAGCTTTAAGCTAACAGTTTTCTACTAGAAACATAAATGCATCCTGGAACAAAAATTTTGTTTTCAGTTACAAGTCACCTCTTGGAGCTATTAAAGATTTCAGCATTTCAGGAAAGTTTTTTTCCCTTTTTATCAAACCGGCCTACATAGAAATTCATTTTTACATATAAAATATGGCTTATAGTTTCGATCCAAGTTTTATAGCATGTGGCATATAAGTGTCTGCCGTCCTCACCGGCCTCCCAAACGTAGCCATTACTGGGCAGTTTGTCTTCTCGCTGCACACTCCTACTGAAAATACCGCTGAGGCTTGGGTTTCTGTTTGAAATAAGTTTTTCCAGCCAAGGCTGAATTAAAGAATATGATGCTTATAATTTTGTTTCTACATGTTTCCAATAATTGGCTCTTCTTTTAAGTTTGGTGTTTGTTATTGAAATATTTTTAAAAATATGTTTAGACAAGAATTAAAATAAGACTTCTTAAAGAGAGTAACACTTCAAAGTGATGCAGTTCTTTTAAACTTCAGCCATATTTGTGTTTGCATTCTTTAAAGGTTTCTAAAGTAAAGAAGTTACAGCTTCCTTTTCTCAACCCAAATTACTGTGAAGAGTGTTAGTTCAAACCCTGTCTATCCCTTGATGACTTCGTTTCTCACAGAAGATTTTAGTCTCTTGCATTTTAGAAATTTGGTGTGTTTTCTCAGTGTAACTTGCAAAGTCATGCTAATTACATGGAGAATCAACAGTATACCAAAAGATGAGAGAACACATGGAAAATACTTCCTGGGCTGCTTCATGTTGACACTGTGCTGCTGAGTGGGTGTCCACGGCCATGTGTAATTGAGGAGGTGGAGGCAGAGGCCACACTGAAGGTGTGGTCTGACGTGAAACCAAGTGAGAAAAAGCAAACAGCTTTGTGTGGGTAGCTCTGGAGACACCCCCCCACCTCATGCTCGCTCTTTCTGAGCCAAGCCAGAGTTCAGACATGAGATGAGAATAGGAACTTTCCTGGAGTGGGGAAGTACATGGATAAAACCTCACATTTGGGATCACGGTAGTTATTTATAGGCTGAGGACAGCATGCAGTCTGTAAAAATGGACTCTCATTGCTGGCCGCTGTCTCCAGAGTAAACTTGCAGAAGTACTTGCTTCTGGAAGCTAACACAGCAGATAAAAAGGCAGTGCTGGTAGTAGGCACTAAAATTAGATGGGAAGAAACAGTTTCTTCGGATTTTTTGGCAGGAACATTTGAGAGCCATTATTGACCATTGGATGCTTGATTAAAATGAACTTAAAAAAACCCGTATTTTTTATTCTTCTAGAGATTGGATGTGAGGTTAGAATTTATTTGCAATTGATCATAAAGTATTGAGAACTGCTATTAGTGGAGTGGGTTTTAGAAAGAAATTGCCAAAATATTATTAATAGGTGGGACACCTGGGTCGTTATCTGTCTCCGTTGAGTATCTGCCTTCGGCTCAGGTCATGATCCCAGGGTCCTGGGATCGAGCCCCGCAGCAGGGAGCCTGCTTCTCTCTCTGCCTGCCGCTCCCTCTGCTTGTGCTGACAAATAAAACCTTTTAAAAAATGAGTTCATAGGGCCAGATTTATGAGCCTCTCATCTAGCAGCTGAACCGAGAAACTGCTGGTAGCAAGTAGGCACTGAGTAAGGAAGAGTCCGACCTGGTTCTTGGCCCCGTCTTCTGCCGTGCGTGCTCCCAGCACCCTCTGCTCGTTTCCCAGACCTATGTTTTGGTCTTGGCACACAAGTCAAGGCGCCAAGCATCAAGACCCTGTGCTAGTACTAGCAGTCTGGCATGTAGCTGCCAGAAAGACCTCAAAGATCAAAATTTGAAACATACACTCCCCAGGCATCTAGTTTTCTTCATTTTGCACGTGGGGCTATATCAGATCTTTTAGTGTTGATTCTGATGTCTTACCTCTCATAGTTTCCTGTTTGTTGAAATAAACCTACCTACTCCCATCTCTCCAGCTACGAAGTGTCCTCGCTGCGAGCAGCAGGCAGGGTCCACAGCACACATGCAGTATTTATGTGAACTCTGAGTCTCCTATTACTGTCCTCACGCCGGCTAACCACATCATTTCCAACCTTTTTGGTCTGCTCCCTTCTGTCACAGACCTCCTTTACATGTGTTACTTATGACATGCATTTTTAATCTCTGAAATGCTCTGCCAATAATATGTAAACCCTGCTGCAATTCAGCATTCACTTGGAAAGAATCTACCCAAAAGGGTTAATTTGGTTTGTCTTTCAAGAAAGTGTATCTGTATTTTTCAGAGATCTATATATATGAATCAGGTTTGTATTTGAGGACTTAAGTCCCTGATTTTTTTCCCTTAATATTTCAGTAAACATGCACGACTTGCTTTTTGTTAACATGGACTAAAATTAGAGTCAAGGTTGCATTCAGCTAAGTAGAAGAACGCTCATGGGAGCTTGATACTTCAGTTCTCCCAGGTTTTGCTTTCTAGCCAGCACCCATCCAATGGCTGGAGAAGCTTTTTTGCACATCATTTGAATGTCTGCTTGAAGACCCTATCCTACCATCACCGAGTATGGCCTAGTAGTTTGGGGCCACCAGTCTGTGAAGTGGCCGAGGGCGCCTGAGACATAAGTACCTTTCTTTTGTTCCATCCACTAGACTAGTTCACTGATCACTTTGGTGGCCAGAGCTTATGTTCGCCAGATAGTATCTCGCCACATTACTAGGGGCTGAGGCGTGCATCACTTTGTATTTTGTTGTTTTGTCAGAGCCCAGTTGATTTTGTAGGAGACACTAGAAGGAAAATTTGGAGAACAGTAGCAAGTCACTTACCTTTAAAATGATAAAAATATTTTTGTTCTTTCACAAACTAAGGAAATGGGTTGTCAGAAGAGCATGCAGATCATTATTTTTAATAAGTCATTGTCGTAACAGGTATCAGTTTTTTTAAAATAACAAATACGACGGGCGCAGTGATGTGAAGGAGAACGTGGAGCAGTGCTGTAGACTTCCCTGCTCCCGTGGGAGCTCAGTGGAGCGGAGGGCATGTGCTTCGCATGCCCAAGCCCCTCAGTTCTCAACACATGGCAGTGATGAAGGATGTGAATTTTAATGGCTTGTGAACAACAAATGGATATTTCATTTCTGTACAGCTTTGACTAGATCGTACAGAAACTTGTTCCTTACAAGCAATTAACATTGTACAAAAGTAACCAGGATTTTTAACACACTTTCTTTTTTTCTCACAGTTCGCAAAAGACGAGTCGAAGGAGACCACCCCTAAGTCCACCAAGATCCAATCTTTGGGAGACTTGAAGAGGTCACTAGGAGCTTATGGTGGTGTCAGATGTAAGATTTTCCTGGGTAGAAGGGAAGAGACTGGAAATCTTTTTTTTTTTTTTTTTTAAACTACATGTATCTTTTTTCTAGTTTATGTTGTTAACAGTTTCAAATTATAAAATCAATAGTAGGTGGTATTTTGTATTTTATAACATTTCTTCTTTCTGCTAAAATCAATTTTAATTTAGCTTAATTAAATGGATTGTGAGGAGTCATGAGTTAAAAAATACAATTGTGAAAGAAGTTTAGGAAATCATTTATATAGAATACTATGAACGGTTTAAGGACCAATCTTTTTTAAATCATAAAGGGACCTAATAGAAGAATTGCCTTTGCACCTGTTAGGTACAAGACCCTCATCAGAGCTTTCTTTCCTTATCCCATCGCATGGAGCCCTTTCCCTGTTTTAGAATACATGAACTTGACAAGAGTGTGCTTTCTGTTTCTATCAAGAAAGCAAAATGCCGGAATTTTAAACCGAGGACTCAAAACCTGGTCCTCTGTTCAGGAGTACAAGCCCATCTCTGGGAGAGACAAAGGGGCCTCCTGCCTCTTGCAGGTCACCACGCTCGCCTGATGGGTGTAAGCCAGCAACATCTAGACTTATTTAAACACAGTCACCAGCTTGGCCGGGTTACGTACTTTGTTTAAAAGTAGAGTGTGTCTAAATTCATTATAGTTTTTTATTTTAATTGGGCATAATTAAATTTTTGTGTAATTTAAAATGTTGTGAAAGCTCATAGTTATCTAAATAGGCAAGCTGTTTTCTGCTCTGTAAAAGACATAGAATCAGCTCTTGGTTATTTAAGAAAAAAGAAGGCTGTTTAATTAAACACATGAAATCAAAGATGATAAAGGTGATGGAATTTGCGTCTGAGGCGCATGCAAAAAGGTCACTGAAACCGATGATTACTCTAAGTAAGGGAGCATCTGGCCTGAGCAGGCATCAGCTGTCACACTGCATTGTGAGAAATTGTGCATGCTCTGCAGGATTGCAGAGATGGTCATGACTCACCTCGTGACGCTTGCTATGAACCAGTAAGGGAAACTGTCCTTCATCAAGCTAATGTTTATTACTTTTCATCGTATACTGTTTTGTCCACATTGTGTAAAAGGAATCTCATGAGAAGAGTTTCTTCCTGCCGCCCATGGTCACAGCGTTCAAATGATCACGTGAACAGTGTACTAGTGTACTCGTGTAGGCTGCCTCCTGCCCAGGCGGAGAGACAGGGGATTTGGACCTGGATTCCGGCTCTGTTTCAGGGCTGCCCCTGGAGCAGAAGATGGCAGAGCCATCCCAGCTACAAGAGACAAGGCAGGAAGAAATCGGGAGTATCCTGACCACCAGAATTCAGGCCTGGCTGGATCATTTACAGGGAATAAAGGGAAGAATCCCATTTAAGAGTGGGGGATAGGTAGGTTGATTCTTTAAAGAACGGTTTTTGAAATTGAGTTACAAAATGTCACCCCTTTGACTTGGGCTGGACGGTTTACTTTAATGAGCCAGGCAGCATCTTGTGTACTCGCTGATAAGCCTTCTCGACGGGTGAATGCTTCCCTCGTAAGAATTGGTTGTCTTTATTTTTTTCTGAGTCAGTATCCAGTGTTTCAGAGGGGCCAAAGATTGACTTTGCACTATTCCCTTTAAGTTAGAAACCATTGATACTCTTTTTTGAAGTTAGCAAGTATTTCTGTCTCTTCATATACAGCTTTGGAGATGTACTTGATTCTAGAGACTGCTCACCTGCCACAGGGTGGGGAGCGAGCACGCAGCAAGGGTCCCCACTACGCTAACAGCAAGGCCTCCTTGCTTGCACTGTCCTTAAGTTGGTGAATTGAGAAGTATGTTAGCCCTTCTACCACATGTTGTTTAAATATAGGTTGGTGGGGCCCTACCCAGTATGTATATTGTACTTATGGGTAATATCTTTTTCATTTATGACTTACCGAAGTATGAAGCAGTGTTTTGCTTGTACCATAACAGTTCGTTATAAGGTTAAAGAAAACATTTTTTCATAATTATCTTTAAAGATGACCATTCATCCAATTGAATACAGAAAATCAAGAATTATAAGGGAGAAAACTGATGTTTACTTTGATCTTTAAGATTCTGGCACCTCTTAACCATTTAGTAACTTACAGTATTTCTACATAGCTTTAAAATATTGTAATATGGGGCACCTGGGTGGCTCAGTGGGTTAAAGCCTCTGCCTTTGGCTCAGGTTATGATCCCAGGGTCCTGGGATCGAGCCCCACATCGGGCTCTCTGCTCAGCAGCGAGCCTGCTTCCCCCTCTCTTTGCCTACTTGTAATTTCTCTGTCAAATAAATAAATAAAATCTTTTAAAAAAAAAAAATAAATAAATGTTGCAATAGATTAGGGTTCTGAATAGTCTTAATTTTTAAATCAAAGATTTTGTAAGGCCTTAAAACATTCTGTAGGCTAACCAATTTAAACATATCTGGTTATCAAATCAAAGAATACTCTTTGCACTTTCAAATTGCTTTTTAAAAATCTTTTAATTTCCCATTTTGTACAATTTTACATTCATATTTTTCTGAAGTTGATTTTGCAAGTATGTCTATATGAAATTGTATGTATTGAAAAAAGCAATATTAATACTGATATTAAAATGCATTTTGGTGCTATAAACTTGTAGCTTAAATCTAGTAGAAGTCTTAAGTATACATAAAATACATTTCATAAGGGTGCCTGTCATTTAGAAGACCAGATAAACATTCTGTTTTAAAAAAAAATAGCGGATTATTAGAGAGTTCAAGGAGAATTATCTCATTAAATTGCCAATTCCTGTTATTTGAATGGAGTACCCCACACACTCATTTTGTGCAGTAGGTGCACTCTGGAAAAGTTAATGTAAATAGAACTTTGTAAATTGTTTTTTCTTTGACAGTATCTGATGTATTTTCACTGAAAAAGGGGATTCCATGGTATAATAAAAATTAGAAAAATGCTTTGATAAAATGTTAGTCATGTTCTGTTTTACATTTTATTTAATCCTTGCTGCCATTAAAGTAAGATGAGATTGATGAGGTGTCATGAAATCTGCTATTTGGGATTCTGTACTCGCAGGGCAACTCTCCCACGCCCTTACCTTTTGGTGTCAGGACGCACAGGCACCTCCCCGCAGACCGGAGGGTGATACGCTCTCCCGGCACCCCAGCAGCTGCCATCCTCTGCGAGTTCAGTCTTGTCCCTTCGCCCGTTCATCACCGTGCCCCTTCACTCTTTTAAAACCATGTTTTTCTAATATTACTGATATAATTAACATATAACTGTATTAGCTGAAGGTAGGTAACATGATGTGACATATGTCTATATCGCAAAATATCTACCCCAAGTTTAGTTAACATCTGTCCCCTCACACAGTTAAAAACAATGATTTTTCCTGCGGTGAGAACTTTTAGGATCTACTTTCTCAGCAACTTTCCAGATCTGTAATACGGCATTGTTAACTGGGGTCACCATGCTGTCCTCAGGGTTTAGGGTTTGTTCATCAAACTTCTAGCTCTTACCACCTCCATGGTGTCTTCCACACCCTACCCCTGCCTTGGGCAACCACCAGGCTATTCTAGGCCTGAGGTCAGTGTTTTTAGATAATCAAATAAATGAGATCATACAGTATTTGTCTTTCTCTGGCTTAGTTCACTTAGTATAATGCCTTGACGGCCACTTCACTTGTGCATACTATTAGCTGAACACAAGGCTCCCACGGGAACCAAATACACAATGTACCAGAACCACTCCTGTTGCCCTTGGACAAGGGTTTGAGTTCTTGGATCTAACCATCTATCAAACTGTCTTCACTGTCAGCTCTGACAAGTCATCTTTCTAGATCATTCTCACTGTAAGACTTGCTTACCAAAGAAATACTTCACTATTTTTAAATTCAGAAAATGTATTTATAAGCAGAGTTTATATTTTTACATCATTGTAATTTGGTCCTTCTATTCTGCATTAGAATTTAGCTCCATAAGTCTTGTTACTCAAATATTACTGATATTAAATATACTGATAATTAAATAAATAAAGCTTGATTCCTAACAGTGAAGTTTCTTTTGAAGACTATGTACTATAGGCATTTAGAACTTCCATCATACTGAAATAATTTCAATAAAGTTTATCAAAAATTCTATAGACTTGAACTTGAAATTTCCCATTAGTTCTTATGTTCTAAACTTTCTAACGTAACCCTTCAGGGACAAGCTTATTTCCTGTAGTTATTCTATCCCAGTCTGTTACAGTAAGCCATATAAAATTGTCAATACTTGACCATCTTTACACTTAAAAATAATGATTTCCTATTATTGAAATACCTTTGGTACCTGGTCTGGTCTGGCCATAAAAGTGAATTGACAAAAGCAAAGAAACAAGAGTCTTATGGACCTCTCAGCCAATCCTACCAGTAAACTAAAGATGATTTTTACAGCAAAGCACCAAATCCACCAAGCAAAAGAGAAAACCTGTGAAATGTGTTTTAATGGGTTTGAGCAATCTTTTAGGGTAAGTGTCCGATAATTAAAGAATTTCAGAATTCTGAAACATAGGGGAATAAAGACCTTCCCACTTCATCTTTAATGTTGGCTGGCCTCCCAGGGATGGCTGTTGGGCTCACTCTCTCCTGCATGTCTGGACGCCTGTCCTCTTTGGAAGTCAGGAGGCTCAGGCCCTTGTACCGTCTGGCACCTTCAGCTCCTAGGAGTCTGAGTGGCCCTGGGGAGACAGTGTCCTCATGACCAACAGAGTTGCCCCTGCTCTTTTAGGGACCAAATGAGAGTGGCCAGCCATATGTGGGTCCAATATCACCAAACGTCTTTTGTCCTTCAAATGTGAAGCTTTCCAGGGCGCCTGAGGGGCTCAGTCTTTAGGTTAAAGCCTCTGTGTTTGACTCAGGTCATGATTCCGGGATCCTAGGATCGAGCCCCGAATCAGGCTCTCTGCTCAGCAGGGAGCCTGCTTCTCCCTCTCACTCTGCCAAATAAATGAATAAAAACTTCTTTAAGAGTGCTTATTTTTTTACTTGGGAGGAAAAAGCTTTGGATAGAGGTATTTCTTTTAATAAAGATTTTATTTACTTGAGAGAGCATGCGAGCAGGAGGGAGGGGCAGAGGGAGAGTCACAAGCAGGCTCCACACTGAGTGCAGAGCCCAACATGGGGCTCGAACCCACTATCCTGAGATCATGACCTGAGCCGAAGGCAGAGACTTAACCAACTGAGCCACCAACGTGTCTCTGGTCTTAAAGTTCTTTAAACCTCAGCTTCCAAGTCTGTAAAGTGGGACTAACAACATCTGCCTCCTGGTTATTCTGAGGATTAGAACTAGTAGGGCCAGCATGGTGCTTGGCAAAGCATTTGGCATCGAGTGACCCCTCCCATGGTGTGCCTGCTCTGACAAGACCACAGGGCCATGTGGTCAACAGAAAGTTTGTGCCATACCTATGGAAATAAACGACAATCCACAGATGGGCCGCAGACCCAGCTAAGCAGGACAGGAGGACATCCTGAAGAGGCGATACCTGACTTGAACTTCCAAAGCCCACCTTGGGATCCAGCAGGGAGGATGAGGTGGGGCAGAGCAGCCAAAATGCACAAAAACCCAAGACCCAGAACAGTTAGGGAAAAATGGATTTTCTGAAGTCACAGACTTGCTTCTGAACATTTTTTATTCACAACTAGGATTATGCAAAAGCGATTCAATTCATCATTTCAACCAAAACAAGTCATGTCATGATTGCTTTAAAACAAACTGTTGGAAACAATATACAGTTGTCTGCTGAATAATGGGTTTAGGAGTGCCAACTCTGCACAGTCGAAAAGCCGAGAATAACTTTTACCTCCCCAGAAACTTAACTGCTAATCGTTTACTGCTGACCAGAAGCCTTACTGATAACACAGTTGATACATATTTTGCTTGTTAAATGTATTATATATTCTTATAATAAAACAAGCTAGAAAAAATTTATGAAGAAAACCAAAAGGAAGAGAAAATTCATTACAGCACCGTACCATATTTATATTAAAAAAAAAAAAAAAAAGCTGTAAGTGGACCCGCGCAGTTCAAACCTGTATTCCTCAAAGGTCAGTACAATGTATACATGAGGGCACGTTTTATACTTTAGTCATTTTCTTCCTCTTCACCCCCCACTTTCCTCTTTCCGGAGGCCTCATCTCCTGAACAGATACAAAAGGGAAGATGTAAAATTCAATATCGAATGTTTCTAGGAATTCTGTCTACCATTGTTTGAGCTATCCTCAATAAAATACTAGCAAACTAAATCCAAAAATGTATTTTTAAAAATTAATTCACCAACTGACCAAGTGGAGGTTCAATATTTGCAACTCAGTTGGGGCTTCTGGGTGGCTCAGTCATTAAGCGTCTGCCTCTGGCTCAGGTCATGATCCCAGGGTCCTGGAATCGAGCCCCGCATTGGACTCCCTGCTCAGCCGGAAGCCTGCTTCTCCCTCTGCCAATCTCTCATGAATAAATAAAATCTTTTTTAAAAAATTAAAATTAAAAAATAAAGCGGTTCTGAGCTGATGGGGGAGCCAGCCCTTCACATTAGAAGTCCACCCCAAAGCAGCAACCCATGTCCACGACACGAGCCGACTGGGCCTCACAAATCAGGGCTTCTCCTGGGCAACGATCAGGGCAGGAGGGACACTTCCTCCTCACTCTACACTGGCTGACATTCCAATCATATTACTTGAAATATGTTCCCCTGCTTCCTCAGTATTTCACTTCTTCTATCTAAAATTCAGTATATTGGGGCGCCTGGGTGGCTCAGTGGGTTAAAGCCTCTGCCTTCAGCTCAGGTCATAATCTCAGGGTCCTAGGATCGAGCCCCGCATCGGGCTCTTTGCTCAGCAGGGAGCCTGCTTCCTCCCCTCTCTCTCTGCCTGCCTCTCTGCCTACTTGTGATCTCTGTCTGTCAAATAAAATAAATAAAATATTTTAAATAAATAAATAAAAATAATAAAATTCAGTATATTAAAGCCTGTAGTTTCCTGTAGTTTTCTTCTTTTTGTTTTTTTGTTGTTGTGTTTTACAATTTTATTTATTTCAGAGATAGAAGAAAGCATGAGTGGGGAGAGGGAGAAGCCGGCTGCCCACCTGGCAGAAAGCCCAACAAGGGCCTCGATCCAAGGACCCTGGGATCATAACCTGAGCTGAAGGCGGACACTTAATGGAATGAGCCCCCAACATTCTTAAAATTTTGATGAGAAGGGATATATAACTTTCAGACATGCTTAAATGACTTCAATTTGAGAGTTTTTGTTCTGAGAGAGAGTCATCACTTTTATTAAACACCCAACAGCTTTTATGCACATATTAAAAACCACAAAGTTTAGGGCGCTTGGGTGGCTCAGTGGGCTAAAGCCATCAGGTCATGATCCCAGGGTCCTGGGATCGAGTCCCGCATCAGGCTCTCTGCTCAGCAGGGAGCCTGCTTCCCCCATCTCTGCCTGCCTCTCTGTCTACTTGTGATCTCTGTCTGTCAAATAAATAAATAAAATCTTTAAACAAAACAAAACAAAAAACTACAACATTTAAATACTGCATCAATTACACAAGAAGGCAAACTGCTCATTACATGTTTTCCTCCACAAAGACATAAATTATTTAATTGATTTTGTTTATTTTCCTAGCTAAGCTTTTCTGTGGGAAAATGGCCCTAAGAAAAACAGTAAAAATACAAGTCCTCTGTACTGTTATCCTCACTAAATCACAGCGGGGCAGGGAGTAAAAGCCCACCAGCCCCTGCAACCCTCAGAAGACATGTTACCTCCATGCCCAGCTCACCTTGGAGCTCCCGTTGGTAATGGTTTTTAATGGCTTCAGCGTCTTCCTCCTCCTCACAGGCACTGCTGGGGTCCTGGCAGGGGACACTCAGCCCCCGCTGGTTCTGCTTCTCCCACAGATGGATTGTCTCGTGAGTAGAAGCCCTCAATCGTTCTTCTTTCTGTAAAGAAGCAAACCTTTTTAACTGAAAAAATGAACTACCTTTCTGCCCACTTGAACTTAGATTTACTACATTTCTTGTCTTCAGAAAACAGTTCTCTCCATGCCACACCCGTTACCTCACACCGTGATCACTCAGTGCAGCTGATTTCCAAGGCGTGAAGGGAGCACAGGCTGAAGGGGCAGAAGGCCCCCTCATGCTAACCACCCAGTCAGATCTGGCACACACGTAGCCTCGGGAGCTGTAGTGTCCCCCCTGCTGCCAGGCAGAGCCCAGAGAGCAGCAAGCAGCCTGAGGAACCTCAGCCACGCCCAGTGGACACCTGAGGGAGGCTGTGTCTGCTGACCCGAGACAGACACCTGGCGCGCACGGGCTCCACCGAACTACAGTGGTGAGCAGATGGTCCCGTCTGGGCCCTTCCCCGCCAGAGAGCTTCCCCACAGCTCCTGATGACAGGACGGGGAGGCGCTGGTAGGGGAGGATCCCTGAGCCCCAAAGCAGAACAGTCACACGCGTCCTCCGCCTGGCCGTCCACACACTGGTGTTCACAAGGCAGAGCTGGTGTTGAGAGAGTCAGGAACATCTTTTCGACCTTCCTAGCTATCTGGCTAACAAAGTTTTATGATAGCTGTCAAAGGTTACATTTTTTTAATTATCAGATTTCCCCTGAAATCTCATAAACTGAACAGAGAACACGAGTGTCTGGCTTGCTGTATCTTACCAGTGGCCACTGACATGCCACACTTGGGTTGAAGCTGGCTCCCTGATAGGAGCAAGATAAGATGGTTGTGGCCACACAAAATTGTGAATTAATATTCTGGAAAGTACAGCTTTTAATACCCAAAAAATCCCAGGATAAAGCTTAACCGACGTACTTTAATCATCTCTGTGCGCTGGCATTCAGGGTCACGGCCAGCCATCGGTAAGAGTCTAATCCTCTGGGTCTTCGAGCATCTCTTCTCAAGCGGCAGGGTCATCTTCCTGTGTGTGGCACAGTCTGTAGAGTGAGGTCTGCTGGGAGACAAGAATGCCTCCCTGTAGACTAAGAACAGTCAGAGGCGGTTCTATCAACGCACCAACAGCCATGAACAGTGACCACTACCCCTTCAGCGGAGGGGGAGGCCAGGCCACAGGTCCTGGCACTCTGAGCCTCCTCACTCTCTGCTTCCTCCCTCTGTCCCATCTCCAGCGAATGCCCATGGGGCGAAGTGCAAGTAGAGGAAGGAGGAGAGCAGGAGGTAAGGTCAAAGGCTTTTCCAAAGAAACAACCCCACCCCCCCACCCCCCACCCCCGGACGACATTCAGAGAGAAAAGAAGGGACAGGAAATCTCAGTTCCATAAGGGTGGTGCAGAGGCCAGAAGTGATTCAAGAATGAAACAGGCATCCCTCCATCTGAATATGATTAGAAGGAAGGTCAAAGCAAGGAGCCTCAGGACAGCACTGGACCGGGAGTCCCCAGTGCAGAAAGCAGTACATCATATCAGAAAGAAGAAAGGGAGATCCTTAGGAGAGCGTCCCTGAGACGGGAGGGAGATGGGACGTATGGAATGTGAAACACCGAGCACAATGGAAAAAAGCAAGCCATAGAATCCTTTGTCTTTTACACCTCCATTCGAGAAAGCTCGGGAAGAGGCTGGATTTGAACAGCATTTATTACACCAGGTCTCTGCACCGCATGACATCGTATGTATTATTTGACTTAACTGACACTCATCCCTGTGAAGTCAATATTATCTTCATTTTATAGATAAGGAAACTAAAAATTAGAGTGAGGGGCACTTGGGTGGTTCAGTCAGTTAAGCTTCTACCGTAGGCTCAACTCATCGATCCCAGCATCCTGGGGTCGAGCCCCACATTGGGCTCCACGCTCAGTGAGGAGCCTGCTTCTCCCTCTTCCTCTGCCTGCCACTCCCCCTGCTTGTGCGCTCTCTCTCAAATACATAAATTTCTTTAAAAAAATTATAAAGTTGTGTGACCATTATTACAATCTGATTTATTTATTTATAAAGGTTTTATTTATTTATTTGAGAGAGAGAGGGAGAACACAAGTTAGGGTGGGAAGAACAGAAGGAGAGGAAGAAGGCTCCCTGCTGAGCAGGGAGTCCCACAAGGGACTCGATCCCAGAACATGGGCATCATGACCTGAGCCGAAGGCAGACACTTAACCGACTGAGCCACCCAGGCACCCCTACAATCTGATTTTAGAACATTTCCATGACCTCAAAAAGAAACCTTGTGCACACTGTTAGTCGGCTAAATGCCCCACTTGGAGGACAGCCGCTGAAAGACAACAGCGCAGGGACCTTAGGGGAAGGCGTGTGCAGGAGCAGAGCCAATAGCATCCAGTGAAAAGGCTAGATATGGAGCACCCGTCGGCTTGGGGTCGAGCCGCAGCCCCTGTGGTCCTCTCGCCCTTTTCTCTACCGTGTGCACACATCAACAACAGGCTTATGCTTGGCCAGCCTCCCAGCTAAATTCCATGGAAGGCAAAGGACATGGGCCAGCCGAGCACTGAAGACCAGTCTCCTAGGCCTCCTATCAGGTGCACTGACCACCATGAATTCATTCACTGGTCTTTTGGTTTATATGGGGGTCTTGGGTTGGTTTTGACAGCGTGGACTGACTCTCTGAGAAACAGCGATCTGTGGTAGAGGTGAACCAAACCACGCGCCTGGTGAGCTGCACCTTGAAATCATGTCTGTCAGAGCTGAGCCAGGCTTTCTGCACGACTCTCCGCCTTGCTGCTCGTTAACTACCAGTAACAACTGGTCAGCATGAACAGTTACCTAAAGGTGAGCTTGGATTTAAACACAGCTTGTCCCTGTAGACCAGTGTCTTCTCGAACGAACAGGTGGTTGTGGTTGCCCTGCATTGGGGCTTTGTAGACATCAAACACTTCACTGCCTAGATGCAGGGAGAGGCTGCAAACAAAAAACTGTTCAGTACTGGGGTGGACATTCGACAAAGCCCACAGTTTCCATTCTCCCCTATAGGCTTTACTGAAAATGCTATGAAACCGTGTCCTGAATTCATGAGAAAAACAGAGGTGCTGTAAATAACATATTCCCTTTTAAAGCCAAAGGTGGTAAAATTCATCCTTCAACTTGAAATATAATTGTTTTGTCATTTTCCCAATCTGTACCACTTCGTAAGACAGAAACACTTTGGTCCCAAAATACCAGTGTGTACTGCCCAATAGCAGCTCCTGCAAGCGAGCTAGCATTAGGCTTTCCCCCCAGGAGGCTGCTACCATGAATCTGATCACATCCTGGGCCCACTTCTAAGGTGTCATCTCCAAGGCCTAGATTTGTTTAATTCTTTAATGGAAGATGGCCCCAAAGTAAGGTCCTGCACAGAGAACCCCGTTCTTCCCAGGCATTCCTCTGGGTCTTCCAGGGCCCTCCGGGCATCATGGGCTCACCTCCCATCTGACCACTTGACCACCCGAGCGTTGCTCTCCTTAATTTCATTTCCTTCCTCGTCCCGGCGTTTCCTCCATCTTATCGTATTTTCTACCTGGTTCAAAACACAAAAGCATTAGAAAACCAATGTAACAATTGCGTGTTCTTTTTCCCTCCAGTGACTTACAATCATGTGCCAAGAGTTGGTATGTAGTGCTAAAGGAAGCTCACAGGAGAACTAGTGCGTTAGGCAATGCTGAAACCCTCCCCCTACAAACACCGAGAGATACTGGTTAAACTATTTTGTTTAAATCTTTTGCAAGCTCATGGCAGTGGAAGCAGAATCCAAGTATAACGCAGGACGGAGGGATTACCACACACCAGGAGCTCCAAAGAAGAGAGGGTGAGGCTTTGGGTCCACATGGGATAGACAGTTAAAATGGGGACCTGTGCCAATCGCAAGTACACCTGAAGGGCTGTGAACCCGACGAAAGAGGGACCAGTAAGCCTAACCTAGTAAGACAGGGAAGTCCTGGGCATTAAATGAAAAATTAAAAGATAAAAGAATATAAAGTTAAGAAATCAACAATTTCAACTTGAGACTTCTACTTTGCCCTGTTTTTTAGGAGGCAACTCCAAATCACAAAGGTAGCACAAAAATTGGTTCTGCCCCCACAGAAGCTCATCTCCACCCGAAGCAAGAAGACAAGAGCCCTGTGAGAACACCACAGTGTCCTGCCATCCCAGGTCTTCTTGAGAGGAACCGCCTGCAGACAAGGCCTCTCTTTGTGCGTAGTCGGAATCCCATAGAGAGCCTGAGAGAATGCTACTGAGGAAGCTGCAAGGACCTACCCACGATAAAATGCAGAGGCAGTTCATATACCTAAAAATATTTATCCTAAAGGAAGTAGCTAACAATTTTCAAGAATCTTTATCATTACTTCCATTGAAAAATTATAATTGGGAGGAAAAGGTTAGAAAAGTGAGAATTACAGGGATTTTTTAAAAAGGGTATGTAACTTCTCCCCTAAAAATATTCTCAAAAGACATTTCAGTCCTTGTTCTAAAGAGTAAAGATAAAAGATCATTTCATAATCTCGTCTCAAATAATTATCTGTTTTACTTAACAAAAAACTTGGAAAGAAAAAAAAAAGAATCAAGTATAGAATAGTACCTTTAATCTTAACCTGGTTCTATCTTCCTCGTCAAGCACTTTCTCACCTTCAAATTCATCTTCGTAATACTGAGGATCGAAAGGTCTAAAAACCATTTTTTAATCTCATATTAGCCATTTTTGTAATGAATATTATTAATGCTTATAAAATAATCATCTTTACAACATGCACCAATATGTTAAAAGTCACAGAGACAAACAACTTCATGTAATATTTTAAGAAAGTATGCAAATTAGTGTACTTTCTTGAAATCGGATTTTAAAATATCGGAAATAAAATCCAAGTGTGACTAACAATTCCAAGCCTTATTTGAGGAAATAGGTCTTCTAAAATATAAATAAGACATGGTCTTATCTTTCTACTTTTTTTTTTTTTAAAGAAAAGTATCCTGCTAATTACTCAAGAGCTTATACACATGAACCTTCACAAAAAATACCCATCAATACTATTTTGTTGTCCAGAATCATTGTCTCTTCTAGCCATAGTGGCTTTTGCACTGAACATTTATGATTTCTCTAGCAAACTTTCTCCATCTCATTTTCTGATTTTTCAGCTTTACACTAGTGAAAAACACCTTTGTCAGCTATCATGCCGGTTTATTTGTAAGTGACAAATGCTAGAAGACTCATTCACATTAGAATTCTCACATTGAGGGACACCTGGGTGTCTGAGTCAGTTGGTCAGGCATCTGCTTTCAGCTCAGGTACTAATCCCGGAGTCCCAGGATTAAGCACCAAATCAGGCTCCCCACTCATCAGGGAGTCTGCTTCTCCCTCTGACCCTCCCCTCTCTGGTGCACTCTCTAATAAATAAAATCTTTAGGGACACCTGGGTGGCTCAGTCGGTTAAGCATCTGCCTTCGGCTCAGGTCATGCTCCCAGAGTCCTGGGATGGAGACCTTTGTCAGGGTCCCTGCTCAGCAGGAAGCCTGCTTCTCCCTCTGCCTGCTGCTCCCCCTGCTTGTGCTCACCTACTCTCTGACAAATAAATAAATAAAATCTTAATAAAATAAAACCTTTAAAAATAAAATAAAATATCACAGCAGTAACTCATCATTTTTTACCACAGCACATCCTAAATTTACTTTTCCAGAGGTATATGAGGAATCTCCCATCTTTATAATTACCCAACTTATGATAAGAAAAAACATTTACATCTCACATATTTTAAATTAATATCTTGAAAAGAAAAAAAAAAACTTTAATCAGTCCTCTTACTTGGGTTCTATGCTGAGAAATTTAGGTAGTTTAACAAAGTACAATTCATTTCCTAAATCAGAGTTGATACTGGGGATTTCTACTTCTATTCTGGTTTCAGAAATCCGCTCTTCCTCCTGTTGGTCCTGAGGCACTCCACGTTCATCCTAAGAGAGGAATCAGGATGTGAGAGCTTGAAGTGAAACTGAAAATGCTCTAGCTCTTCTAGAGTACTGGGAGATACAGATGTGACTGAAAATAAATTCAGATACCACTTCAGAAACAAAAGAGTTAGCAACCCCTCTAGGCCTCTCCCTAAAATTTCATCCTCTCCCCCAAAAATATCACCATGGGAAATAAGATCTTTTAGCCGGCATTACTAGAAAAAATACCAATTTTGTCGACATATCTGGTTTGCATAAGACAGTAAATGACAGAACTGTGAAGACGTACAATCCCCCAGTATGAAGTAACTTTTATAAATCAGAGAAGAAAGTTAAATAGCACACGCATTCTGGCACAGATTTGTGTTAGGAAAAACTTATATCAGAGACGCCTGGGTGGCTCATTTGGTTAAGCGTCTTCCTGAGGCTCAGGTCCTGATCCCAGGATCCTTGCTTAGCAGGGAGCCTGCTTCTCCTTCTGCTTGCCCCTCCCCCTGCTTGTTTTCTCTCTCTCTCCCTCTAGATCTCTGATAAATAAATAAAATCTTAAAAATCTTAAAAAAAAAAAAAAAAAGAAAGAAAGAAACAAAGATAGGAAAGAAAAGGAAAACTTAAATCAAGGGGCACCCTTGGTGGCTCAGTCGTTAAGCGTCTGCCTTCAGCTCAGGTCATGATCTCAGGGTCCTGGGATTGAGCCCCCATCAGGCTCCCTGCTCAGCAGGGAGTCTGCTTCTTCCTTTCCTCCCTGCTCATGCTCTCTCTCACTATCTCTACCTATCTCTCTCAAATAAATAAATAAAATCTTTAAAAATAAATAAATGAAAAGAAAAACTTAAAGGTTTTCAAATTACGAGTCTTCACAGTTTAGCCCCAAAGTTTGGCATCAACCTCATTCTGAGCAGTTCTTTCTGTACCTGCAAATATCCACAATTCTCAACATAACTGAGAAAGTCACCCATTCCTCAGGTGTTTCAGATCACTACTCAATTATCAATATCCTCTCTCTATAGAAACCAGACATTTCAGCTTTTGAAGCTTTCTTTTTACTTCGAGCCATGGGACCTGTTGAGGTTAATGATTATACTCACAGCAGGCTGCCCTGGAATAGATTGTTCACTGTCCCCATCGCTCTCTGAAGAAATGTCATCTATGTCTCCAAACAGATCCATGGTCCAACTGTGACCTTCAATGCCAGGAGAAAAACACAAAGTATTAATTTCTCTGAGGTGCTTCATATGGTTTTTAGCCCCTCACTTCAACACTGCCCCAAGATTCAGAAACCAAATCTCCACAAAGCCAACCTTGAATTTGCTCCCTGAGCCTAGCCCCCAGAAGCCTGACAAGTATCTATGGAGAAGGAAGGTGGCCAGTTTGGCTGGTGGAAGGCAAAGCTGCTGTGATAGCCAGCTTTCAACACAGTTCCCAGTGGTTCCTGCCTGATAGTCCTGCCCTTGCAGTCTCCTCCAACATGTGTCACAGTTGGTCTATGTGACCAACAGAATACAACCTCACTTTTAAGGCGAAGCCAAGATATTGTGGCTTTTCCACCTCCTTTCTCTCCTCAGCTCACTGCTCTGGAGAAGGCAGCTGCCATGACATGAGGACACTCAAACTGCTAAGGAGAGGCTCATGGGGCAACTAACTGAGGCCGCCTGCAAAGAGCACGAGTGAGCCATCTTAGAAACAGATCGTCTGTCCCAGGCAAGCCTGTAGATAAAGGATTCTCAGCCAACAGCTTGCCTGGAGCTTCATCAAAGACCATGAGCCACAGCTACCCTGCTAAACCAGTCATGACCCTCAGAAATTATGGAATATTAGATGTTGTTTTCATCTGGCCCTCCCAGGGTAAAAGCTGAGTAGCTGGAGAAGGTGAGGGGTGGTATGCAGGTCACACAAGATAGGTTTAATCCAACACTCTTATCTCCCTAAGCCTTTGGATTCCCTCCACATAATGCCAGGGAAGCTTCATTACAAGTAGGCCACCAGTAGGTTGCAGCTAACCAGCTCTGGACCACGTCCTGCTGTATGTGTTAACACACCAGATCCTGAATATGTAAGTGCCCCAAACCAATCCATTTGGCCCAAGCTATTGTTATAGTCTGTCCTTCATTTCACATTCCTAGAACATAGTTCCACAGTATTCCCTAGGCTTTTCCCTTTATCAGCAAAGCCTTGTAGTTCTTCTGGCATATAAGCATTTCTTCTTCAGCTAGGAGTTCGTGCTTTGTCAGGGTAGGAGGAGATCCTAGTGATGGGCTGACTGGTAGCAAGTGGGGTGGACAGCATGCAGTTGGCTGAGTCTTGAGGAGAATGGAAACTGCCACAGCTAACATTATTACCATGTTTTCAAGCAAGGAAAGCCCAGGCTCCTCAGACACAGGGAAGCAAACTGCTTCTCAGAGGCATAGAGTGACTAGCAAATGGAGTTTTCCTGTTTCATCTGAGTCCAAAGAGACATCCCACCCTTAGCTTCTTTCTCTAGCAATGTCGTTTCACATGAGAGACTTCAAGAGGCTATGAATTCAACTAATGTTGCAATTCTGCAACCGCACAAGTGAATGTTTAATATTCAGCTACCTCAGCCCTCTGCCTCAGAGACAGGAGATTCGTTTAAGGCTGTGAGGAAAGCTCACTGGTTCTCTGGCCCTGACCTGAGCTGAATGTTTAAAGACCTAAGCTTGTAATATTCTTCCATAAGTGCTCCAGGACATTCCGAAGTACCCACCCTCACCACAGTCCGCAGTATAGTCACACCTAACAGACACTTGAGCCCTCAACCAGAGGGGTGATCGGATGCAGTGCCACCAACCATGCGTTACCAGCATCCCCTTTCATTGGCGAGGAGCTCAGACCTGCATTCAAACTCATCTACAAATCACATCTTTGAGGATTTCTCTCCTGGACTACCCAGTCAGGTCCAAGTTGGGAACAGAAAACACACCAGCAGTCTATACAGATAGAATTAAATTTTTTTTAAAAAATTGTTTTTTACTTAGGTTTCCACCTCTAGAAATGAGGGAACGAAGGAAGAGATGGACTTATTAAACATTAAAAAGTTTAATGTTTAACTCATACCTGAAGAAGAGAAGTGTCCAGCTGGCACTGATGCCTCGGGCGGGGCAGCGCGGGGAGATACAATGAAGCTGGCTCTCCAAGTGCTGGTAAAGCTGCAAACTGGATGAGCTGCTGTGGGAAGGTACTGCCTCTGCTGAGGTGAAGGTGTTTGTGGGCCCTCTTAGAAAAACTGCAAGTTGACAGGAAGCTTCCAGAAAGTTCCATAAATAAACAGGAAGGAGCAATCTCTTCTTTGTTATTCAGTCTTCCAGTCTCTCTCCAGCGCCCCCTAACAGGGGGCAGCTGGCAAAGATGAGATGTGCCTGCAGAATCTTGGCCCCAGCACCACCAAGCTTGGTAAAAAAAAAAAAAAAGGGTGGGTTTGGAGATGAAAAGACAAGAGCTTAATAACGAATACATGTTTCTACCAGTTAAAAAAACAAAAACAAAGTATATTGCCTTAAAAAGGACAGACAGAATGAAGGCTCTTAAAAGCCAGGCATAGTTTTAATAATTTGTTAAACCAAGAAACAGCAAGAGACTGAAGGTTTTGGTGTTAGGCAAGTGGCACACGAGGAAAAAAAAAAAAAAAGTGGCACCTTGGTGATTTGGGACCTTATTTTTGGATGTCATTTTTCTTTCTCCATAGTCAGGTTTCAGGTAAGCCTCCCACAACCAGCACTCCCAGACTGTACCAACAGCACTAGAAAGGAAGTTGGGTAGACTCTGTTCATTAGTCTATGTAGAAGAAAATCACAGAAAAGACAAATATGTGTGTGGTAAATTTAAAACATACCTGCACAGGCGCCTGGTTGGCTCAGTCAGTTTCATCAAGTCATGATCTCAGGGTCATGAGATCAAGACCTGAGTCAGCCTCCACGTGGCTGCTTGAGTCTCTCTCCCTCAGCCCCTCCCCTAACTTGTGAGCACATGACCCCACCCCCCAAAATAAATAAACCCTTTAAAAAGATTTTAAAAAATAATACATACCTGAAAATTCTTTGCCATTCCAACCGTCAAGAGGAGTCAAATTTCCTTCCCTTTGAATATAGGTACACATGAGTGACTCACTTTAATCAATAGGTGTTGGATTTGGATGTGATAGGTAATATAGCTTTTACCTGGCTCCCTCTCTTAGGATGCTCAGTTTTGGATCCCAGCCATTATGTTGTGAGAAAGTAGGGCCAGGACTGAGATGCAAAAGTGAGACACTTACCTTGAGTGAAAAATACAAGGGATGTCAAAATCTCAGTGACCTAGATGACCACACTGCAATACAATGTTTTTTATTTATTTTAAAAATACATTTGCTTATTTTAGAGAGTGTGAGTGTGCACACAAGCAGGGGGAGGGTCAGAAGAAGAGGGAGAGAATTCCAAGCTGGCTCTGGCTCCCTGCTGAGCACATGACCACAGGGCTCGATCTCACCACTCTGTGATCATGAGCTGAGCTGAAATCCAGAGTTGGCTGCTTAACTGACTGAGCCACTGAGGAGCCCCAATACAATGTTTTTTAAAGCCTCTTGTGAAAGACCCAGGAATACATTATCAAATTTTTAAGAAAAGCATGGATCCATCCAGCTCTGTACTTGCACAATTCTCCTCACTTGTTTTACCCTAATTTCAGCCATCAGGTCCTGTTTACATAAAATTCTGACATTTTAATCATTATGGATTTTTGCATTAGTTCCATTTTTTTAAACGTCATATATCATGGTATCATTTATCTTGATTACTATAATGGGCTGAATAGAGACCCTCCCACACAAGGTTCATATCTACCCAGAACTTCAGAATGTGACTTTACTTAGCAGTAGGGTCTTTCCAGATATAATTAAGAAGTCTACTGGATAGGGTTGGTCCTAAACACACTGCTTGGTGTCCTTATATAAGGAGAGGAAGACCTGGAGACATACAGAGACACAGAGCAAACAAAGGGAAATAAGCCATGTAAAGGCCAAGGAAAGAACAGAGTTCTGCTGCCAAAAGCCAAGGACTGCCAGGAGGCCCCAGAAGCTCGAACACACAGCAAGGCAGGCTTCTTCCCTAGAGCTTTCAGAGGGAGAGTGACCCTGCCAATACTTTGATTTAGGATTTCTAGGCTCCAGAACTGTAAGAGAATACATTTCTGTGGTTTTAAGCTACCCAGTTTGTGGTACAGAGTTATAGCAGCCCTAACAAACTGAAACAAGCACAAGAAGCTCTTTCTGGGCCCTTAAACTCAGAACTCCAGAGGAATGCCTCACTTGCCTCACCTGACCCTGACTAGGAGGCTACTTTGTGGGGGGTAGGGGAGGGGGAGAACAGCAGGAATTCACTAAAACTTAAGACTTCCTGTGAAGTTTAAACAAAATCAACTTGCTTTAGATAAAGTAGATTTCCTGAAAAGAGACTTGCTTTAAAAAAATTTTTATTACAATTAAAATTACACAAAAGCAAATCAATTCATTTCAATCAAAATAACTCATGTTTACATCATATTTAATAAACTGTACAAAAATACATAAAATGTTTTCACATTGTGCTTCAATCATCATCTTCTTCCTCTTCATCACTGATCACATACTTCTTATGCTTTTTACTTGCTTTATCATCATCTTCTGCTTTTCTCTTTCCAGAAGGTTCCCCTTCCTAAACAAATAAAATTTTTAAAAATCTGAAAATCAATAGAAAATATTTCTAGGAAGATTTATCAAAAGTACTCTGAGCTGAATGATCCTCTGAAAACACAAAATAAAGTAATTTTTAAAATAAGAACATTTACCAAATGAATAAAACCAGTGGTGAAGGTCATGGCCAGTTCCCAGTACTAGAAGCATTAAAAAATGACAACTATCCAGAGCTAATTACAAACTAACTACAAAACAACCCAACTTCAGGACCGTAAGGAAGACCCAAGAAATTATAAGCAATCTCTTGGAAGGGAGGCCTTGTACATGAAGAATAGCATAGAGGGAAACTGGAAACTAGGTCTATCCTGGGAATAGTTGAGGCTCTCCAAAGAAGTCTGCCTGTTAGAACCACTGATCCTATTGAATATTTTTACTGTGATTGGGTGATTAAACTTTTCCTCTGCTTCCTCAGCATTTCACCTCTTTGTTATCTAAAATTCACTATTTTAGGGGCACACTCTGATGGCTCAGTAGGTTAAGAGTCTGCCTTCAGCACAGGTCATGATCCTGGGGTCCTGGGATAGACCCCACCTGGGGCTCCCTGCTCAGCAGAGTCTCCTCTCCCTCTGCCCCCCCCCCAACTTCTTGTACACTCTAATAAAATCTTTAAAAAAATAAAATAAAATTCAGTATTTTAAAGACCATTAATTTTTTAAAATAAAGATTTCCTATTTTGGATATACTAAAAATTCACATCATAAAAGTTTATAAAAATATTTAAAGAAGTTAAAGGCCTATTACACGAGTTCGCATTAGTTAAAATCATGTACCATGTTCTAATAGAAACAATTCAGGAAGTTATCTAAAAACAATTTTTACAGAAAGATTTCAAATATATCAACATCTAAATAATATCCAATAGTAACTAAAATGAACTGGTACAGAATATGACACTCCAGAACTGCCTTAACCGTCTTCCTCGTCAAAATTAAACAGGGTGAATAGTCAAAGGCTGAAGTTGGGGAAAGCCAGGCATCTCTGCTATAACCAGAGAAAGTTTCTGGATGCACAGGCTGGTGCATCTACTTCTTCTGATGGTCCCCATGGCTGGACTTCTGAGGAGCAGATACCATCCTACACTTGCTTCCTGCTTTATTATCCCAAACACATCCTCACAGACCTGAAGTGCCAAGGAGAATTCAAAGGGGAACGTTATGAACTCAAAAAGAGAGTCAGAAGTCCTCCTGCACTTCCTTTCCAGCTGGCAACAGTCAAGTTATCCAAACAGCAGTGCTGGAAGATGGATCTCACCCCAGGGTGTGACTAGTGCTCCTTCCTACCTCCTAGCCTGGAGCAAACCCAGATGCTTCCCTTCTCTCCCAACCCAACATCAGCACAGGCAAAGAGGACATTCAGTCCCACCATTTGTCTTTTCACTAATTTTCAGCCAGAAGTCTTAAACACTTTACATGCAAGCCCCCTGAGGCACTGTTCCCTACCTAAACCTCAGTTTATCCTTCAGCTCTAAAATTCTCTAAGGAGTTTAGTTTGAGTGAACTAAAGAACTGACATGGTACTTCTCACAGGTGGTAGAGCCTGAAACCGAGACACAGACTCTTAACTGCAGACAACAAACTGACGGTGACCAGAGGGCAGGGGGCAGGGGGTTGGGTGACACAGTGATGCGGATGAAGGAGGACGCTTGCTGTGATGAGAACCAGGCATTGTATCGAAGTGCTGCATCATTAAATGACTTGAAACTAATATTACAATGTATGTTAATAAACTGGAATTTAAAGAAAAAGTTGAAATAAAAAAGTATAAGGTGGTAGAGCCTGTTCTAAAGGATGCGGGACCGGGCCCAGTGGCTGGAGATGGTCAGGGCCCTCCAAACAAATCCAGATGGCACCAATCCTAATCCACGATTGGGGCTAAGACACTCCAGAATTCTGCTTGGGAAATCCTGCAAGGACTGATTTCCCCAGCAGCTACAGGCAAGCACAGTAAAGCACAGCAAAGGCAGGTAAGACTTAGTGAATGCCATCCTTCAGGGAACCTCATATTGTGCAAGTAAAAATGTGGGATTCTACTCTACTGAACTGAAGTGGAGTAAATCCCGGCGCCATGTATAAGTGCAACAAATGACAGAAATATTCCTGTTAGACTGAAGTATACTAACATAGCCAGGAATGCAAGTCTATATAGACACAGGAACAGCAGCCCAGTTTTGAAGGAATTGTCTTCCAACAATTTAAAACTAATTGTAAATAACTGTAAATGTTTTTAAAACTCGTTGACTAATTTTTTCATACTAATAAGCCAGTTGCCAGAGTTTATTTAACACAAAACATACCTAAGAATATATATAAATACAAGTGTCTTCAAGTATGAGAGGCCAACACCAAGAATGTCCAAGGGTTCCAGGGAAATATATTCAGAATCTCAATCATGGGAAATCCTATCCTGGAGGGCAACCTGGGGCTATGCTGGATCCAAGTCACCCATGGTCCCATAAACAGAGAACAAGGACCTCGAACAGGTAAAGGCAGGGTTGCCACGGTGGGGAACACAGGATCGGTGAGGGAGAACTGGGAGAGGAACCAGACCACTGGGCACCACCTTCTAAGTAATCCTCAGCAGGTCACCTCCTCCACCTAAGAAAGCTGAGGACTGGCCATGATCCCTTCCTTTCCATTGTCTTCATGTTTCTTTCTACTTGGGTCTTTCCTTTTTCCAGTTTCTCCTCTTCCCATTTTTCTACCATTCAATTTATTTAGGTTTTCTAAAGTTATTTATTGCTTACAAAAGTAAGAGAGGATAAAAAAGCTACTTTTTCCCTTTCTTGTAACTTAGACCCTGTTGGGGAAGGGAAACAAGCATTTCCTGCTCAGATACTACATGTCACTGTGCTACCCACTTTTGTACCTGTTATTTATTATCATCCAACAACTCTGCAGGCAGCAAGCATAAATGCCACTGAAGAGATGAGAGAACAGACATAGAAATGTGAGCTGTCTTGATCAAGACTATACAAGTGGCCAAGAGTCAATAATCCAGTTGACTATAATCCAGACTCATGCCCTCCCACCCCCCACCCCCCCATCACAGAAAGCTCTGCTGATAATGGTAGTTCTCTGGGAACTTAGACTCTGCAAGTTCCCCAGCATCTCACCCAGGCTCCTGCTGTCTGGATGGGGCTTAATGTATAAACAGCTAGGAGGCATCCACAAGAGGCATTTATAAGTCAGGAGGTTATAGGTTTTCCCAGCCTAGAAGGCGGCTACATGATGGATCACATTTAAAATCTTATTTCCAGGGCGCCTGGGTGGCTCAGCTAAGCCTCTGCCTTCGGCTCAGGTCACAGTCCCAGGGTCCTGGGATCGAAGCCCGCATTGGACTCTCTGCTTACCAGGGAGCCTGCTTCCCCCTCCCCTTCTGCCTGTCTCTCTGCGTACTTATGACCTCTCTCTCTGTGTAAATAAAAATCTCTTTTCTGAGAATACTAGAGAGAAACAGAAGTTCCATGGCAAATCTCAATTTTCATTCACAGTTTCCGCTTACCAAGAAATAAAATAGCATCTGCTTAGATGAGGCTTCCCGTTTGCCAACAGTGCCACACACTATAAACCCATCATTAAGATGCTTCCTATATAATTTAAAACAAATAGGTTGCAGAATAGTAAGACAATTTCTGTCTAGTTATCTTCCACAGCACGCCATTTAAAACAAAGACTGGGAAATATTAAATATTGTGACTAACAAACAATAATGCAACATAGTACTCTGCTTCACATAAGAGCCTCACAGAAGTTTATAGTTCACAGAAAACCAAAACGATCAAAATACATTAAGACCACATGTAACAGAAATGCAACATCTATATGCCCTTCAATATGACAAAACAATCCCTCCCTCCCACTGAAAATAATTAACAAGAACGGGAAAATATAAACAACTCAATGTGATGGCAAGAAAATAAGGCATAATTACAGGCCAAAACTCAAGTTCATGAAACCAAGAGATAAGTAGAACACTAATGCAGGCTTTCTCCCTGAAGACCTTTACCAAACTGTGAACATCAGCTTTGGTTTTTATGCTCCATGGGTGCTGAGTACAGAAGCAAACGCCAGTTGGAGCACTTTAATAGCAGACCCCAAAGGACTACACCTTTAGTATAAAGGCAAACCAGAAATAAGCCCAGGCCCACTTCTTTGAGGCAATGATCTGTGGATTTTTTTGGTAAAGGGCCAGATAATAAATGTCTTAGCCTTTGGTAAGACACACAGTTTGTTTTAACTATTCAACTTTGCCCTTGTAGCAAAAAACATTCATAGATAACATATAAATGAATAAACATGCCTGGTTTCTAACAAAACTTAATTTAAAAAAATGTTTGGCAGGTTAGTGAGCTGTCATTGGCCACGAACAAGTTTGTATGAGCCAAGCGTAACGTAGAGAGCTGCTGAATCAATACGTTCCATACTTGAAACTAATGGAACATGGTGTGTCAGCTGTATACTTCAATTTAAAACAAAAAGTTGGGGTGCTCAATTTTCTCATATACACAAGTTTGTGTGTAACTGAATTATTTGAAGAATGAACAGGATTTTGGAGAAAAAAAAAATAACCTAGAACCAAGTAATATGAGAAAGCTGCTTCCACAGAATGAGAGTTAAAGTCACTGGCTGGATCACAGGATATCTGTCATCATTACAAAACAGAAAAAATTAATCAGTTCTAGGAAAATTCATAACCTCAAGTCAGAATTCTCACTTCCAGGTAATCTAAAAAGACCTCATTCCAGATAATCTAAAAAGACCTCATTTAAAGTATACTTTAAAGTGATCCCAGGTAGCTGGGGTGCCTGGGTGGCTCATTTGGTTAAGTGTCTGACTCTTGAATTGGGCTCAGGTCATCATCTCTGGATTGTGGGATCAAGACCTGCCTTGAGCTCTGTGCTGGGTGTGGAGCCTGCCTTAGATTCTCTCACTTCCTCTGCACTCCCCACTCCCTCTCTTAAATACATACATACATACATACATACATACATACATAACATGAAGTGATCCTAGGTGGCTGATATTCAATGTACCTAGCAGAGGCAAATATAAATCTTCTTTATGGGAATGCATCAATCTAGACACCTCAAAAATCCCCTTTGACCTCAGCTAAGTAAATCAATCACTTAATCCCAGGATACCAAGAGAAATAAGTCATCAGGAAATAGAGCCAGTAAATGGGCAATAAAATCACACATGTAAAGATTTCAGACACTGGAATTATCAGACATAAAAGACTATATACACGGGTTTTTAAAGACCTAAAAAGGAAAAACTGGAAATATGAGTTAGGGGAGAGTTTTTAAAATGACCAATTTGAAAAAGAAACTACAACTAAGCATTTTGTAAATGGCCAATTTGAGAAAGAAACTAAACTTCTACAGATGAAAACTAAAAATAAAAATTCAATGAAAGAGATTAACAACACGAGGCACAGGTGAAGACAGGGCCAGTGAACCAAAAGAGGGCTCTAAAGAAATACCACAGAATGCAGAGACAAACACAAGAAAATATGAAAGACAGTTTGAGAGTTGTAGAGAACAGAGAAGGAACCACAGGCATTTAATCAGTTCCATAAAGAAATGACAGAAAAAATGGTACAGAGTATCTGAAAAATTGACAACCGAGAAATTTTCAGAACTAATGATGAATTCACATTCAGAAACAAATCCCAAACAGAAAAATAAAAGGAAATACCAAAGAGATGTCACAATACAATTCAAGAACACCAAAGGTAAAAAGAGATCTAAAAAGACTCAACTAAAAGAAGTCCTGGGGATGTAAGGAATAGCATGGTGACTATAGTTAAAAATACATTATTGAATATTTGAAAGTTGCTAATAGCATAGGCCTAAAAAAGGACCTTAAAAGTTCCTACCACAAGAAAAAAAGTTTGTAACTATGTCTGATGAATGTTAACTAGATTTACTGTGGTGATCATTATGCGATATATACAATTATTAACACAATCATTATACTGGACATCTAAAACTAATGTTACATGTCAACTACACCTCAAAAAAAAGACTTAAAATTTCTCAGCACCTGTATTCTTATCATTTGGAAAGGATACTATTAAAAACATAAATTAAAATATTTTAAAATTACTTTGAAATAATTTTTTATTATTTTGATAAAATTTAATTTAATACTACTCCAATACTATTTTATCTAAAGAAAAAAAAGATTTTTCTACCGTAAGAACTGTTTCTATAATTAAAAAATAAATATTGCAAATAAACAAAAACAAAAAAAAGAGAGAAGACATAAACCCCCTGATCTACCCCCACTGAATGATTTCTAGTTTCTAGTCAAGCCTTGGTAGCTCAGGACCCCGATGTTTCCCCACAAGCCTTTCCATCCCCCTAGGATGCCCACCGGGCCAGTGTGCCCTACAAGCTAACACTTTCTTCCATACCCAGTAAGAGGTCTCCTCTGAGCAGCCTTGCAACCTCTGCCTGAGCACAGGGGTCAGACCCTCCTCTGGCTGCTCCTGCTCCTGTCACTGCCTCTATTTCACTGACTTTCAGCAAAGCAGACAGACATCTGTCTGTGCCTCTGGGCGGGAGTGGACTCGAGGACACAGGGTAAACCCCTAGCATTGAATACATTTGTTTTTACCTCATCACTGGTCAGTTTCTTTGCTTTGAGTAATCTTTGGGCCTTATCTTCTTCTGATCCCTCATCACTGTCTGACGAATAGATTCTGGCTCGTTCCTCTGAAAGCAAAGGAATTATTTGTGAGTAACTTTCAAAGATGGTGATCTGTTCATTTCTGGATTTTTCTTCTGATGATTATCTTTAGTTCCTTCTGTACCTTTTCCCAAAAGAAACAAATCCCTAAAAATTTTCTGATTTAAAAATAAATGTAAGATTAGTATGCTGAAGTGAAGTACTTACCCTCTCAAAATACAAGAATGGTTCATCTGACCAGTTTTAAGTATGAAAAAGGCTGTGTGCAAGGTCACTAGAAACACAAACACCAGTAACTCTTCCAGAACAAGCTACTGACACCCAAGTCATTCTTTCATGGGGGATAACAGTTAATTCCAAAATAAGCTTTGAAGATAAAAAACAAGCGGTGGCTTCCCAGTCCTGTAAAGACCATTTGTTGCCAGATGGACATTTCCAAAGGAGATGGACATGAGTAACAGTCTACACGGATGTCCCAGCCCTGGTGAAACTTAGGATGGAATCAAGCACAGCTGACTTTAGACCAACCCATTGGCAAGTGAACCCGGAATCTTCCCTGGGACTTAATGAACATTAATGAACCAGTCAGGCTTTTAATCTCTGGAGAACTGAATATTATCTCTCTCTCTACCTAAAAGCATCCTCAATTTTTTTGTTTTTATTCAGTTTTTATGTGGTTTATTTCCACAACTAATCTCTACTGTGGGAAATCAGCACTAACAAAAAAATTGTCTCTGTACTGTAGGGCCAAAATAAGTTAACAGGCAGGCAAGAAGGGTGTGATAGCTCCCGAGAACAAATGCAGTCACTGCAAGAAAAGGAGAAAAGAGTTTTATAAGATGGCACAGGGGAAATTCGAGTGTTCTTAAAATCTGTCACTCAGTAAGGACCAAACTAGGAGGCATGGTCCCCCGCGGTATTACCTTACGCTGTACAGTGGTTCCCAGAGCTCTATCAGGTTAATCTAGGGAGGACTGGAGTTTCATTTTACAGATGGGGAACATGATCTGCAGAGATATGAAGACACTTGCCTGAAGCTGAGGACTGGTAAGAAGAGTCACAATGGTTTTAGGTTACGTTTATGTAGTACTCGTATGTGCCAGGCACCGGGCAAAGTACTTTACATGTATTATGTCACTACATTCTCAAAATCACCTCACTTTTTAAGTACTATCATTATTAATAGGTTGTGTTTTTTTTTTTTCCTGAGGAACAGGAAGTAGGTATAATTTTCCATAAGTCATCCAACTGAAGAGCAGCAGAACTGAGAGCTGGCAGAGTCAGGTCAGGGACTAGGACAAGCCTTCTACCCCAGCTTCCATCTGCAGGCTGCAGGGAAATCTCTGGATGCAGTGTTGTGGTTGAGACCAATGCCTCAGGAGTCCGATGACCCTGGTTCAAGAACTGTCCACTTACCAACTCAACACTTACCATCTTACCAATTTACCCTCTCAAAGTCTCTGTCCCCCCCAATAAGAACGAGACAGCAGTTCTTCCAGGCTCACCTCGAAGAATTCTGCAGTATCTAGTTCAGTAGCCCTTGAAATACATCACTCATTAATACCGGTTTCTCAAAAATAAAAAATCCAGGGGTGCCTGGGTGGCTCAGTTGGTGAAGTGTCCAACTATTGATTTCGGTTCAGGTTGTGATCTCAGGGTTGTGAGATCAACCCCCATGTGAGGCTCTGTGCTGGGTGTGGAGCTTGCTTAGGATTCTTTCTCTCCCCCTGCCCCTCCCACCACCAGCTCTCTCTAAAAAAAGAAATCAATAAAATATCCAGTGATGGCATTCAGAGTAGGCCAAATGCAAAGATAAATTCCTGAACCCCAAATTTATGAAATTAAACTTCTGCACACTCACCTCGAATGCCCCCTTTATATCGGTTTTTAATGGCAGCCAAGCTGATGGACTCCTCGCCTTCCTCCTCCTCATCATAGCGATCAGGTTCTAGGTAACTAGCACTCAGCCCCCGCTGGTGCTGTTTCTCTCTCATTCGGCGCTGCTGAGATTCCCGACGAATAGAAGCCCTCAAACGTTCTTCTTCTTTCTGCAAAGAAGCAAATAATACACTGAACTTTAAAAAATGAGCTAGTTTACTGCCCACTTAAACTACTTTTACTAGAAGGAACCTGTAAATGCCCAGCCCAGGATAATACCTATTTCTGCAGTCCTCCCCATGCCACACCCGTTACCTCACACCGTGATCACTCAGTGCAGTTGAGTTCCAAGGCGTGAAGGGAGCACAGGCTGAAGGGGCAGAAGGCCCCCTCATGCTAACCACCCAGTCAGATCTGGCACACACGTAGCCTCGGGAGCTGTAGTGTCCCCCCTGCTGCCAGGCAGAGCCCAGAGAGCAGCAAGCAGCCTGAGGAACCTCAGCCACGCCCAGTGGACACCCGAGGGAGGCTGTGTCTGCTGACCCAAGACAGACACCCGGCGCACACAGGCTCCACCGAACTACAGTGGTGAGCAGATGGTCCCGTCTGGGCCCTTCCCCGCCAGAGAGCTTCCCCACAGCTCCTGATGACAGGACGGGGAGGCGCTGGTAGGGGAGGATCCCTGAGCCCCAAAGCAGAACAGTCACACACGTCCTCTGCCTGGCCATTCACAGTGTTTACAAGGTAGAGACAGAATATGAGAGGTCAGGGATATTACAGCATTTCTTTGAATTCCTCATTTAATTGCTATTACTGCACACAACATTGCTAGACATTCTATGCAGGGAACTTTTCATTAAAGTTGTACAGAGTATAAAAGAAAAATCACTGTTGGTACAACCGGGATTAACAACAACTAGCTCATTCCTTATGCATTTCCATGGAAACTGGGGAAGTGGGGGAGGACCTGGGGTATCTTTCAAGGTGGTCCAGAGGGCTCTTCCAATAATGCTGAGACCAGAGTCTGAAGGTTCCTGTAGCTACCTTGGCTTGAGGAGAAAAGGCTAGGAAATGGGGCAAAAAGTAACGCTCCAAAGCCAATGTGCCCCCACACTACTGGGTTAGGCACTGCTATGAACCTGGTTTAGTTAACCTGCCTCCATGAACAAAATATGAGAAGGAAGAGAAAGCAGAGGCCCGGGGCCAGGCCATCAGCAGAATCTAAGAGCCAGAGTGTCTTTGCCTCACTGTGCTCTGGTGCACTCGGGAATGGAATCCCATGAAGCAGGCAGGGCAACGCGTGATATCTAGCAGGTATCAGAGAATGAAACTATTCAGCTGCATACAGCTTCTTATAGCAAGTGCTGCACGAAAGGCCAACGGAGTCAATATACACGTACACCCTCATCACTGAGGGATGGTGCCCTGCACGGATGCGCGCCTCACCAGCAGCTGTGGCAACTCAGAAAGGCACAGCATTATAAACGGACCTTTGCCCGATTCTCCTTAGGTGTTCCCACTTAAACTTCTTGTCTGTATTTATTCTATTTTAGACTACATCACTAGCATTTCTACTACTTTATAACACAGACACAGCTCAGTGAATCACCTCTGAAATTCTACACCAATGTTCAGATCCCTTCAGACCCCAGTTTGTTCCTGAACCGTCAGGATCTGGTGAGTGAAACCCGAGCCCTCGCGTCTGTTTTGTGACCATCACCACATCACTCTTGCTTGGCAAATGCTTCGGGAATTGATCTGGCTCTCTGCCCACGCCAGTGTGAGGGGAAAAAAGGTGGCTAAGGGATGAGAAAAAAAGACTTGGGAAATGCTATCCTTAACATACAGCTATACCTCATTTTATTGCACTTTGCAGATACCGTGTTTTGTTTTTTTACAAATTGAAGGTTTGTGGCAATGCAGCACCAAGCAGGTCCATTCACATAATTTTTCCAGCAGCATCTGCTGTGTTTCTCTATATTTTGGTAATTCTTGCAATATTTCAAATTTTTTCATTATTCTCTTTGTTATGGTGATCTGTGATGAGTGGTCATGACTTGAAAAGCTCAGATGATGGTTAGCAAAAAAGCTTTAAACTAAGATATGTACTTTTTTTTAGACATAATGCTATTGCACACCATGTTATAAACATGTTTTATATGTACTGAGAAACAAAAAAATTCATTTGATTCTACTTTACTGCAATATTCACTTCACTGCAGAGGTCTGGAACCAAACCTGCAGTTTCTCTGAAGCATGACTGTACCAAAAATCTCAAGATAATGCACAGCAAACGAACCTTAATCATCTCTGTGCGCTGACATTCAGGATCACGACCAGCCATCGGTAAGATTCTAATCTTCTGTGTCTTTGAGCATCTATCCGCAAGTGACAGGGTCATCTTTCTGTGTGTGGCACTGTCTGTAGAGTGAGGTCTGCAAGAAATGAACAAAAATGTCTGTTTACCAGATTTATCTGTGAGTCAGTCACATCATCAACATCACCAAAACGAGAGACCAGACACCATTTCCTATTCTCCAGCAAAAAATAGGCAAGGACGCTCAACTGCATATACTAGGTGAGGGCCTGCAAACCTTCTTCATCCTGTGGCTAACTGGAACATTCTTATCTTATAAGTGAAAAACAAAAGCTGGAGTAAAAGTCTTTACATGGCACGATCACCCTCCAGAATCAGTAAATACATGGTTGAAGGAGCATTTACTGAAAACTAAGTGCCAAGCAATGTGCTCCACGTTTTACAAATGAAATGACTTCACTGTCACAGCTACTCTATAATTATTCCATTTTATGTATGTAAATGAGCAGAGAGGATAAGAAAGTTGCACAGGGTCACACAAGGGGAAGTAAGATAGAAATACGGGTCTATCTGATTCCGAAAGCCTCTACTTCTGACCACTACAATCCTCAAAAAGCTAAGTCATAACCAAGATCACTGAAGATAAACATTACCCAAGGAGGATGATTGGCTTCGAATCAAGAAAAAGAAAATAAAAACATCTCAGTGTAGTGCTTACCCATCTAAAGACACATCCCTGCAGAGCTACTGATGCTGCAGCCTCAAGAACGGGATGACCCCAGCCTCCACACCCATCTCACTGCCTTTCCTCTGACTGCATGCATACTACCAACCTCCAGCTACCAATTAGTCTTCCAGATCAATTTAACAACAACAACAACAAAAGACATGCTGACCCCCAAGTATTCTAGGCCTCCTGGCAGTTATAGTCATCACTGGAATTAATAAATTAACACTGTGGTTTACAAAACAGTCTCTTCTAAAAGTTTTCTCATCATGACCTAGTTCCCTGTGAAACAGCAACTTTTAGTGCACTTGACAGAACAGCATCTGAGCCTTCAGAGCTGAGAACCAGACACTAGTCCTTGGTGAACTATATGGACGGTCATGTCAAATCAGGAATCAAGTATTTTGGACAGTATCTATATTCACTGCTTTTACTGTAAAAACAGTAGTTTCTAATAGTTACCTGAATGTGAGTTTGGTTTTAAAAACGGCTTGTCCCTGTAGACCAGTACCTTGTCTTATAAAAAGATGGTTGTGATCTCCCTGTAGTGGAGCTTTGTAAACATCAAACACTTCATTGCCTAAATGCAGAGACATGCTGAAAAGAAGGAACACTTCACACGTTAAAGTCATAAAGCTTTATTCTACCATTTCACTTTACTGAAATTGTGACTCAACTGCTACTTTCTCTCCTTTCACAGAGTTCAGAAGGAGAGGAAAAAAGGAGACATGATATATATGAGGAACCACCTACACAGAGTAACATACATTGTATGTCTCTGGTTTACGAACAAAGCATGCCGAGAAGGAAAGCATGCTCTAATGGGTACTCAGTCTCTACCACTTCCCCAGGGAAAGGTAGTTTTTCTAACTTGTTATCTTACAGTGAACAGCTGGCAATGGGCAGGAGAGCTGGTATAACATTTCCAAACTATTATGCTGTGGCCGGAGAGGATGACCACATTTTTGGCCTATTTCTAATGTCTTTCACCAGCCTGTCCAACATTCAACTACCTATTTACTTCTCTCAGGTCTTCTGTGCAATGCCAGAGACCAAGCAGTGGAAACCCTTTAATAAGAGGTATACCCCAAATAAGGTTTTCTTCTGAAGTTTCGCCTCTCCTAGCCACAGTCCAGGTATTTCAATGTTTTTCATGGCATTTTGAGCTTACCTCCCATCTGACCACTTGACGATCCGAGCGTTGCTTTCCTTGATTTCATTTCCTTCCTCATCCCGGCGTATCCTCCATCTTATTGTATTTTCTACCTGGTTCAAAACACAAATGCCTTAGAATGCTGTAGTTTAATGTATCTTTTTCCTCAAGAGACACATAATCATAGCATTTCTGTCACACACTTAGTGACAGAAAAACAGACAATACTGAAACCCTCTTGTTATAATCAACTAGAGAGGCTGAATAAATTAGCAACAGGAAAAACAATTAGCTTAACTTCTGAGCTCCTAGTGCTAGAATCACAAAGGAAGTTGAGTGCCAGAGCATTTGAACTAATGCAAAATCCATAGCAGCCCTGGGATATGTAAAGAAAGAGCTCATAGTAAAAGCTATGAGGACAGGAATAAGACTTGAGGCCACAGGAATTAGCAATTTAGACTTGAGGCTCCCTCTATAAAGAAGGTTTTTGGGGCGCCTGGGTGGCTCAGTGGGTTAAGCAGCGGCCTTAGGCTTAGGTCATGATCCCTGGGTCCTAGGTTCGAGTCCCACATCGGGTGTCCCCCACTCTGCAGGGATCCTGCTGCTGCTTCTCTCTCTGCCTGCCACTCGCCCTGCTTGTACTCTCTGTCAAATAAATAAGTAAATAAAATCTTTAAAAAGAAAGAAAGAAAGTTCTCCTATAAAGCTAAAAACCAAATAAATGTAGGACCAAAAACCTTTGCCCAGGGAAATAGGGAAATTCCCCAAATATGGGGAAGGAAAAAAGCAGCACCCAAGATTAAAAACCCAGGTTTTTTTTTTTTTAAAGGTTTAGACTCTAACTTTATCTTGATTGCATGTGGTAGAAATACCAGGCGGTTCTGAAAAACATTCAAGAGCTTCTAAAATGAAAACCTGAAATTAAAAACTCAGTGGGAATGGGGCACCTGGGTGGCTCAGTTAGTTAAGCATCTGACTCCTGATTTCAGCACAGGTCATGATCTCAGGGTCCTGAGATCAAGCCCTGTGTCAGGCTCCACACAGAGAGAGCAGTGTGTCTGACTGAGATTCTCTCTCCTTCTCTCCCTGCCCTTCCCCACACCCCCTTAAATCACACTCTCTCTAAAATAAATAAATAAATCTTTAAATGGTAAGCTAATCACTGACAAAGCAGGAAAGACTATCCAAGAGAAAAAGTCTCTTTAACAAATGGTGTCAGGAAAACTGGACAGTAACATGCAGAAGAATCAAACTGCACCACTTTCTTACACCAAACGCAAAAATAAATTCAAAATAGATAAAAGACCTAAATGTGAGACAAGAAACCACCAAAATCCTAGAAGAGAACATGGACAGAAACCTCTCTGATCTAGGCCACAGCACTTCTTATTAGACACGTCACCAAAGGCAAGGGAAACAAAAGCAAAAAATGAACTGATGGGACCTCATCAAGACAAAAAGCTTCTGCACAGCAAAGGAAACAATTAACAAAACTGAGAAGTAGCCTACGGAATAGGAGAAGCTAACTGCAAATGACATATCTGATACAGGGTCAGGATCCAAAATCTATTAAGGACTTACCAAACTCAACACTCAAAACACAAATAATCCAGTTAAGAAATGGACAGAGGACATGAATAGATACTTTTCTAAAAAAGACATCCAGCTGGCTAACCCATGAAAAGATGCTTAAAATCACTCATCATCAGGGAAATGCATATCAAAACCACAATGGGTATCACCTAGCACCTGCCAGAATGGCTAAAATAACACAGCAAACAACAGGTGTTAACGAGGATATGGAGGAAGGGGAACCCTCTCACACTGTTGGTAGGAATGCTAATCTGCAGCCACTCTGGAATACTTTTTAACTTTAAAAAGTTAAAAAACAGAATTACCCTATGATCCAGTTATTGCACTACTAAGTAAGATACAAGGGGTATTGAAAGGGTACACATACCCTGATAATTATAGTAGCATTATCAACAACAGCCAAACTGTGGAGAGAGCCCAAATGTCCACTGACTGGTGAATCGATTAAAAAGATGCATATAGGGACGCCTGGGTGGCTCAGTTGGTTGGACGACTGCCTTCGGCTTGGGTCATGGTCCCGGAGTCCCGGGATCGAGTCCCACATCGGGCTCCCAGCTCCATGGGGAGTCTGCTTCGCTCTCTGACCTTCTCCTCGCTCATGCTCTCTCTCACTGTCTCTCTCTCAAATAAATAAATGAAATATTAAAAAAAAAAAAAAAAGATGCATATAGAGTCTGGGCAAGATGGCAGAGGAGTAGCGAACCGAAATGACATCAGGTGGCAGTTCAGCTAGATAGTTCTCAAACCATTCTGAACACCTACAAACTCAACAGAAGATCAAAGAGAAGAGCACCCAATTTTAGGAACAGAAAATCGACCACTTTCTGAAAGGTAGGACGTGCAGAGAAGTGAATCCAAGGTGATGGAAAGATAGATTGTTGGGGAGGGGCCGGCTCCCGGCAAGCAGTGGCACAGTGGAGCACAAAGTCAGAACTTTTAAAAGTCTACTCCACTGAGAGACATTGCTGCAGAGGCTAAGTGGGGGTGGAGCCCTCACAGGGACAGTGGGGCCTCAGGTCCCACAGGGCCACAGGATCAGGGGTGTCTGAGTGTGGCAGAGCTGCCAGGTATTGGAGTGGGGAAGCTGACTACAGACACAGAGCTGAGGAGTGAGCTCTCAGCTTGGGGTTACCTTGAACTGTGATCCTAGGCACAGTCAGACCACTGCTCTTTGAGCAGGGACCCCACAAGTGGCAGACCCAGGAAGACTCACCTTCCTCCTCTGGAAGCAGTAATCTGCTGGGTTTGGAGACTCCAAACGGGCCCATGCGTCAGAGACAGAAACGCTTGGTCACAGGCAGGGTGAGCCCAGAGCGTGGCCCAAGACCAGGGAGAGGGAGGGATTGATGGCTTTTTTCTGAGGGAGAATTGAGGAGCAGGCCCCGAGCTCTCGGCTATCAAGGGCAGAGATTGGGAGGCCGCCATTTTCATTCCCATCTTTCAGAGCTCTACAGAAAACGTTCAGGGAACAAAAGCTCCTGAGAGCAAACCAGAGCAGATTACGTAGCCTGGCTCCTGGCTCCTGGCACTGCTAAAGTTGGTGCAATTCTGCCTCAGGCAAAAACATTTGAGAATCCCCTCAGGCAAAGACATTTGAGAATCCCGGAAAGAGAACCCTCTCCCAGAAGATCAGCAAGAACATCCAGCAAGACCACGCTCACCAATCAAGGAGAACAGCAGAATTCCAGAGGAGGGGAAAGCGAAGCATGGAATTCATGGCTTTCTCCCCATGATTCTTTAGTCTTGCAAAGTTAATTAAATTAAAAAAAAATTTTTTTTCTTATTCTAATTTTTTTAACCTTTCCTCTTTCGCCTTTTAACATTTTTTAACCAGCTTACCTTAACAATACCTTTCTTTTAAAAAAATCTTTTTAAACCCTACATTATTATAGTCATATTTTACCCTTCATTGTATTTAACCTTATTTTTTTGTATACATATAGGGGTTTTTTTTCTTCCTAAAAAATTTTGGGATAGAATTTCTTCTAATAGATCAAAATATACCCTAAATCTAGCACAGGGCTTTGTTCTAGTCTCCAGCCTGAGCACATTCTTTTTTTTTTTTTTTTTTTTAAGATTTTATTTATTTATTTGACAGAGAGAAATCACAAGTAGATGGAGAGGCAGGCAGAGAGAGAGAGAGAGGGAAGCAGGCTCTCTGCTCAGCAGAGAGCCCGATGCGGGACTCGATCCCAGGACTCTGAGATCATGACCTGAGCCGAAGGCAGCGGCCTAACCCACTGAGCCACCCAGGCGCCCCAAGCCTGAGCACATTCTTTCCCCCCACCTTTTTTTTTCTTCTTTTTCCAACCAACTTATCAATTCCTTTTTTAGAATATCTTTAAAAACTTTCATCTTTACAGTCATATTCCATCCCTTCCTCACGTTTACCCTTATTTTTGTGTATACATACACACACACATATAAGTTTTTCTTTCTTTAAAATTTTGGGAGGTAGTTCCTTCTAAGAGACCAAAATGCATGCAAAATCAAGTGGGTGGAGCTGTTCTATTCACCAGTCTAATTTTTATATATATATATATATATATATATATATATATATTTTTTTTTTTTTTTTTTTTTTTTTTTCCCCCTTTTTTTTCCCCCCCCCCCAGTTTGGGGTCTCCTCTGATTTGGTTAGCATACATTTTTCTGAGGTCTTTGCCACCCTTTTAGTATTTTATTCTCTCATTCATATATTCTTATCTGGATAAGATGACAAGGAGGAAAAACTCACCACAAAAAAAAGAACAAGAAGCTGTACTGACAGCTAGGGACCTAATCAATACAATCATTGATAATATGTCAGATCTAAAGTTCAGAATGACGATTCTCAAGGTGCTGGCTGGGCTTGAAAAAGGCATGGAGGATATTAGAGAAACCCTATCTGGACAAATAAAATCCCTTTCTGGAGAAATAAAAGAACTAAAATCTAACAAAGCTGAAATCAAAAAAGGAATTAATGAGGTGCAATCAAGAATGGAGGCTGTTACTGCTACGATAAATGAAGCTGAAGAGAGAATTAGTGATATAGAAGACCAAATGATGAGGAATAAAGTAGCTGAGCAAAAGAGAGACAACAACTGGACGACAAGGGTAGAATTCGAGAGAGAAGTGATACCATAATACGAAACAATATTAGAATAATTAGGATTCCAAAAGAAGAAGAAAGAGAAAGGGGGGCAGAAGGTATATTGGAGCAAATTGTAATAGAGAATTTCCCTAATATGGCAAAGGGAACAAGCATCAAAACCTAGAAGACACAGAGAACCCACTCTCAAAATCAATAGAAATAGGTCCACACCACATCATCTAATAGTAAAACTTACTAGTCTTAGTGACAAAGAGAAAATCCTGAAAGCAATCCAGGACAAGAAGCCTGTAACATACGATGGGAGAAATATTACATTGGCAGCAGACTTATCCACAGAAACTGGCAGGCCAGAAAGAACTGGCATGATATAGTCAGAGCACTAAACGAGAAGAATATGCAGCCAAGAATACTATATCCAGCTAGGCTATCATTGAAAATAGAAGGATAGATAAAAAGCTTCCAGGACAAACAAAAATTAAAAGAATTTGCAAACACGAAATATTGAAAGGGGCCCTCTAAGCAAAGAGAGAGCCTAAAAGTAGTAGACCAGAAAGGAAGAGAGACACTATACAGTAACAGTCGCGTTACAGGCAATACAATAGCACTAAATTCACATCTCTCAATAGCTACTCTGAATGTAAATGGGGTAAATGCCCCAATCAAAAGACAGAGGGTATCAGAATGGATTTAAAAAAACAAAACGCATTAATATGCTGTCTGCAAGAAACTCATTTTAAACACAAAGACAGCTCCAGGTTTAAAGTGAGGGGGTGGAAAACAATTTACCATGCTAATGGACATCAAAAGAAAGCTGGGGTGGCGATCCTTGTATCAGATCAATTAGATTTTAAGCCAAAGACTATAATAAGAGATGAGGAAGGACACCATATCATGCTCAAAGGGTCTGTCCAACAAGAAGATCTAACAATTTTAAATATCGATGCCCCTAATATGGGAGCAGTAAACTGTATAAACCAATTAATAACAAAATCAAAGAAACACATCAAAAATAATAAAATAATAGTAGGGAACTCTGACACCCCCCTCACTGAAATGGACCGATCATCCAAGCAAAAGATCAACAAAGAAATAAAGGCCTTAAATGACACACTGGACCAGATGGACATCAGATATACTCAGAACATTCCATCCCAAAGCAACAGAAAACACATTCTTCTCCAGTGCACATGGAACCTTCTCCAGAACAGATCACATCCTGGCTCACAAATCAGATCTCAACCGATACCAAAAGATTAGGATCATTCCCTGCATATTTTCAGACCACAATTCTCTGAAGCTAGAACTCAATCACAAGAAGAAATTTGGAAAGAACTCAAATGCATGGAGGTTAAAGAGCATCCTACTCAAGAATGAATGGATCAACCAGGAAATTAAAGAAGAACTGAAAAAATTCATGGAAACAAATGATAATGAAAACACAACTGTTCAAAATCTGTGGGACACAGCAAAGGCAGTCCTGAGAGGAAAGTATATAGCCATACAAGCCTTTCTCAAGAAACAAGAAAGGTCTCAAGTACACAACCTAACCCTACACCTATAGGAGCTGGAGAAATAACAGCAAAGAAAGCCTAAAACCAGCAGAAGAGAAATAATAAAGATCAGAGCAGAAATCAGTGAAATAGAAACTAAAAGAACAGTAGAACAAATCAACAAAACTAGGAGCTAGTTCTTTGAAAGAATTTGTAAGATTGGAAAACCCCTGGCCAGACTTATCAAAAAGAAAAGAGAAAGGACCCAAATAAATAAAATCATGAATGAGAGAGGGGAGATCAAAACCAACACCAAAGAAATACAAACAATTATAAGAACATATTATGAGCAACTATACACCAGCAAATTTGGCTATCTGGAAGAAATGGATGCATTCCTAGAGACATATATACTACCAAAATTGAACTAGAAAAAATAGGAAACCTGAACAGACCCATAACCAGTAAGGAGATTGAAGCAGACATCAAAAATCTCCCAACAGACAAGAGCCCAGGGCCAGATGGCTTCCCAGGGGAAGTATACCAAACATTTTAAGAAGAATTAATACCTATTCTCCTGAAACTGTTCCAAAAACTAGAAATGGAAGAAAAACTTCCCAACTCACTTTATGAGGCCAGCATTACCTTGATCTCAAAACCAAACAAAGACCCCATCAAAAAGGAGAATTACATGCCAATATCCTTGATGAACAGAGATGTGAAAATTCTCACCAAAATACTAGCCAATAGGATCCAACAGTACATTAAAAGGATTATTCACCATGACAAGTGGGATTTATTCCTGGGCTGTAAGGTTGGTTCAACATCCGTAAAATCAATCAATGTGATACAATACATTAACAAAAGAAAGAACAAGAACCATATGATACTCTTAGTAGATGCTGAAAAAACATTTGACAAAGTATGGCATCCTATCTTGATCAAAACTCTTCGAAATATAGGGACAGAAGGTACAATCCTCAATATCATCAAAGCCATCTATGAAAAACCCACAGTGAATATCATTCTCAATGGGGAAAAACTGAGAGCTTTTCCCCTAAGGTCAGGAACACAGGAGGGATGTCGACGATCACCACTGCTATTCAACACAGTACTAGAATTCCTAGCCCCACCAATCACACAACAAAAAAATTAAAGGCGTTCAAACTGACAAAGAAGTCAAACTCTCACTCTTTGCAGATGGTATGATACTCTATGTGGAAAACCCAAAAGAGTCCACTCCAAAGCTGCTAGAACTTGTACAGGAATTCAGTGAAGTACCAGGATATAAAACCAATGCACAGAAATCAGCTGCATGTCTATACACCAACAATAAGACAGAAGAAAGAGAAATTAAGGAGTTGATCCCATTTACAATTGCACCCAAAACCGTAAGATACCTAGGAATAAACCTAACCACAGAGGCAAAGAATCTGTACTCAGAAAACTATTAAGTACTCATGAAAGAAATTAAGGAAGACACAAAGAAATGGAAAAACGTTCCATCTCATGGGTTGGAAGAACAAATATTGTGAAAATGTCTATGCTACCTAATGCAATCTATACATTTAATGTAATCCCTATCAAAACACCAACAATTTCTTTCAAAGAAATGGAACAAATAATCCTAAACTTTATATGGAACCAGAAAAGACCTCGAATAGCCAGAGGAATGTTGAAAAAGAAAGCCAACGTTGGTGGGCACCACAATTCCAAACTTCAAGCTCTATTACAAAGCTACAATCATCAAGACAGTATGGTACTGGCACAAAAACAGACACATAGATCAATGGAACAGAATAGAGAGCCCAGAAATAGACCCTGAACTCTATGGCCAAATAATCTTCGACAAAGCAGGAAAGAATGTCCAATGGAAAAAAGTCTCTTCAACAAATGGTGTTGGGAAAATTGGACAGACACATGCAGAAAAATGAAACTGGGCCATTTCCTGACACCACACACAATTTAGACTCAAAATGGATGAAAGACCTCAATATGAGACAAGAATCCATCAAAAGCCTTGAAGAGAACACGGGCAGCAACCTCTTCGACCTCAGCTGCAGCAACATCTTTCTAGAAACATCACCAAAAGCAAGGGAAGCTAGGGCAAAAATGAACCATTGGGACTTCATCAAGATCAAGATCATCCTTTGCACAGCAAAGGAAACAGTTAACAAAACCAAAAGACAACTGACAACAGAATGGGAGAAGACATTCACAAATAACATATCAGATAAAGGGCTAGTATCCAAAATATATAAAGAACTTATCAAACTCAACATCCAAAGAACAAAATAATCCAAACAAGAAATGGGCAGGGGACACGAACAGACATTTCTGCAAAGAAGACATCCAAATTAACAACAGACACATGAAAAAAATGCTCAACATCACTCAGCATCAGGGAAATACAAATAAAAACCACAAGGAGATACCACCTCACACCAGTCAGAATGGCTAAAATTAGTAAGTCGGGCAATGACAGATATTGGAGAGGATGGAGAAAGGGTAACCCTCCTACACTGTTGGTGGGAATGCAAGCTGGTACAGCCACTCTGGAAAACAGCATGGAGATTCCTCAAAAAGTTGAAAATAGAGCTACCCTATGACCCAGTAATTGCACTACTGGGTATTTACCCTAAAGATACAAATGTAGTGATCCAAAGGGGCACATGTACCAGAAAGTTTATAGCAGCAATGTCCACACAGCCAAACTATGGGAAGAACCTAGATGTCCATCAACAGATGAACGGATAAAGAAGATATATAGATATAAATCTTCTGTATCTATATATAGATAGATGTATATACATCTACGGATATACGGATATATAGATGTATATAGATAAATATACACCTATAGCTATATACATCTATATATATAGATATATAAAAATGTATATATATACACACACATCTTCTTTTATATATATATATATTCTTTATACACACACACACACACACACACACACACACCTTCTTTATCCGTTCATATACAATGGAATACTATGCAGCCATCAAGAAAATGATATCTTGCCATTTGCAACGACGTGGATGGAACTAGAGGGTATTATGCTGAGTGAAATAAGTCAGTCAGAGAAAGACAATTAACATATGATCTCTCCGATATGAGGAATTTGAGAGGCAGAGTGGGGGCGTTGGGAGGTAGGAAAGGAAAAAATGAAACAAGATGGGATCAGGAGGGAAACAAACCATAAGAAACTCTTAATCTCACAAAACAGACTGACTGTTGCTGGACGGGAGAGGGGTATGCAGAGGCTGGTTGGGTTATGGACATTGGGGAGGGTATGTGCTATGGTGAGTGCTGTGAAGTATGTAACCCTGGTGATTCGCAGACCTGTACCCCTGGGGCAAATACTACATGTTAATAAAAATAATTTTAAAAAGAAGATACAGTATAATACACACACACATACACACACACACACACTGGAGTATTATTCAGTAATCAAAAAGAATGCAGTCTTGTCATTTGCAATGACATGGATGGAGCTGTAATGCTAAATGAAGTCAGTCAGATAAACACAAATACCATATTATCTTACTCATAGTGGAATTTAAGAAAGAAACAGATGACATATAGGAAGGGAGTAAAGAAAAAAAGAAAGAGGAAAACAAGCCATAAGTGACTCTTAACTACAGGGAACTGAGGGTTGATGAAGGAGGTAGGTAAGAGATGGGTTAGATGGGTGATAGGTATTAGAGAAATGGCACCTGTAATGAGCACTGGGTGCTATATGTAAGGAATGAATCACTGAAGTCTAGTCCAGAAACCAATACTGCAACAGGGTCTTACTGGTTCCCTTCCAGTTTTTTCCTTTCCTCTTTATTTCTCACTAAATAAACAACTACGGGGGCACCTGGCTGGCTCAGTTAGAAGAGCATTTGACTCCTGATCTCAAGGCTGTGAATTCCAGGGTCACACTGGGTGTAGAGATTACCAAAGAAAATAAATTAAGAAAAAAGAAAAAGAAGAAAAAGTAACAATGAAGCCAGCTGATAAAAGAAATCAATATTCATTAATTAACTGTGATACCATTATCTGAGATTATTTCAAAAGTCTGGGTAAAGTATGGTAGGGAATATAGAGGACACAAGATTGTCTAACCTGATAACCACTGAAGAGTGTGATGGGTACATGAGAGTTCATTATATGGTTCTCATTATATTCGTAATGTGTTAAAATTTTCCCTAATAAAAGGATAAAAACAATCTATACTATTCCTACCCCCCCTTTCACACCAAAAAATATGCACACATAGGCCATTAGTAACTGAGAAGCCAGTTTGAAAGATGCTATTATATAAAGTGATTCAAACTATAATGATGCTATGACAGGATACACTGCTAGGTCTTAACCCTATTGGGATGAAAGACACAGTGAAGTAGCTTTAAAGATGGAAGACCTCATAGAAATACATAAACAATACCTGGTTCCTTATTGTTTATTTATTTAAAATAAGTTTATTTATTAGTACTCTACACCCAGTGTGGGGCTCAAACCCATGACCTTGAGATCAAGCATCACACACAATTCCAACTGAGCCAGCCAGGCACCCTGGTTCCTTATCCTTCAAAGAATTAATTACACCGCCAACTGACTATCTAAGAACAGCTACCGTAGGGGCACCTGTGCGGCAGTTAGTTCAGCATCTGACTCCTGGTTTCTGCTCAAGATATGATCTCCTGGTTGTGAGATTGAGCCCCACACCAGGCTCTGCACGAGGTGCCGACTCCGCCTCAGATTCATTTTTCCCCTCCCACCCCCAACCGCTCCCCACTCTCAAAAATGAATAAATAAAATCTTTTTTAAAAAAGTAATGATCATCCTAGTCTTGGGAACATCGCTCAAAAAACAAAGGGTCCAACGTTATTTTCCATCACATACCAAACCTTCTGTTACATATCGACCTTTTGTACTCTAAGCACCAAGGCTTTTTTTTTTTTTTTTTTTAAGATTTATTTATTTAATCTCGGAAGCTAAGCAGGGTCGGGCCTGGTTAGTACTTGGATGGGATATTTATTTATTTATTTAAGGGGGATGGCAAGCACATGAGCAGGGGGAACGGCAGAAGGAGAAGGAGACAAGCAGACTCCCTGCTGAATAGGGAACCCAATGCAGAGCTCAATCTCAGGAATCTGAAATCATGACCTGAGCTGAAATCAAGAGTAGGATGTTTAGGGGTGCCTAGTTGGCTCAGTGGGTTAAGCCTCTGCCTTCAGCTCAGGTCATGATCTCAGGATCCTGGGACTGAGCCCCACACCACACCGGGCTTTCTGCTCGGCGGGGAGCCTGCTTCCCCCTCTCTTTCTGCCTGCCTTTCTGCCTACTTGAGATTTCTGTCAAATAAGTAAATGTAATCGTTTAAAAAAAAAAGAAATAGAGTAGATGTTTAGCTGACTGAGCCACCCAGGTGCCCCTAAGCACCAAGGCTCTGGTGACAGAAATGAGAAATGAGAAACTCATTCCTCATCTTTGATGCCTATACTAGTCTGATATTATATGGCCTGAAAATAGATATATTGATGTTGTTGCACCCTAGCAGCAGGTAAGGCAAAAATGCAAAAAAATCAATAAAGAGTAAATAAATACAGAACTACATTAATTTATATAAAGGATGAGAAATAATGAAAAGCAGTAGAATACTATCAGAGGCATTAAAACAGGCATGAAAAATTCACAGCGCTAAGCCTCTATCAATAGATACACACGCTTGAAGGAAAAATATTAACAGATGAGCAAATATGGGACGAAAAGAGGCAAGGTAAAAGACAGCAAAAAAAAAATAATAGTCTAATAACTATGCCTACTAATTCTGTGTCCTGGAACAATTTATTGGGGTCTATTTCCATTTTCTCATTTGATTTATATTTCCATTAATAGGAACGAGTAGTGAAATTTCATTGAAAACTTTGAAGCCCACACATTTTGTATAGAAACCATATTATATAAGGTTCTTTAGATACCTGTAGATCTATCACACTTGAAAAGATGGAATTATTCTAAAAATTTGGCCCCTGAATTCTAAAAATGCCAGACTGCCACTTCTTAACATTCAAACACCATACACAATGTCCACTGAAAACTGAAATAATTACAGGAAATTTTTTGGATTTAAGGATTAAAAAAAAAAGCATAGCTGCAAATATCATACCATGAGTTCAACTGCTTCTCATTCTCTGGTGCAACTCAGTTCTAAATTATCTGCTTAACCTTCATCCTCCTTGATTAAAGGAAGATTAGAGGCCCTTTGTGGACAGACAGTCAGTATAAGGTATTAAAGAGAAACATTAATAGAAAGGTAGTATAATAAAAAAATCTCTAATATTCAACAAGAGCAACTGGAAGGCACTAGTAATAGATTCTCCTTTTGTATATGATTTTTTAAATCTATAGATCAAAGAACCTGAAGGATTTCCTCTTGCAGTAAGTTGCTAGAACATAACCCACAGTACATATGGAGGTAGTCATTATAAACACCAAACCATAATGCTACTTACTCTGAAGGAAGAAGCTAATAATCTTTTTAAAGCATCAGAATAGTATAACAGTGAAAAAGATGATGGAAAAGTGCTATATATTTTACAGAGACCTATACAGAGAAAAAGCTATATATTGTCTTCCTAAAAACATTCTGAAAACACAATTCATTTGTTTATAAAACAAAAAACATAAAAAATCCTTTTTAAAAGTTCAAGTCTCAAGTGACTATCCCCAAGTTTTACTTTATAAAAGGAAAAACTAAATGAGTACAGCTTGGAAGAGTACCTTTAATTTTAACCTGGTTCGACCTTCTTCATCCAGCATTTCCTCATCTTCAAATTCATCTTCATAATATTGAGGGTCAAAAGGTCTACAAAATGTTTTTAAAATAAACTTACTAATCATATTTTTAAGGAATATTACAGCTATGTAACAGCTCTATTAATAGACACCATTACACTAAAAATCATAATGTAATTAAAAGTCATAATCTTACAAGATGGAATCGGGAGGGAGACAAGCCATCAGAGACTCTTAATCTCACAAAACGAACTGAAAGTTGCTGGGGCGTAGAGGGAGAGGGTGATTGGGTTATGGACACTGGGGAGGGTATGTGCTATGGTGGGTGCTGTGAAATGTGTAAGCCTGATGATTCACAGACATGTACCCCTGGGGCAAATAATACATTATATGTTAATAAAAATAATTCTTAATTATTTTAATTAATTAATCATCAAATATTTTCATGTTCAACTTTAAGGAAGTATTCAAATCACTACACCTTCTTGAAAATTGGTGTTAACACATACTGCTTAAAAGGCAAGGGTAAATATTTGAAATATTCTTCACTCTTATGTAAGTCTTCCAAAGAACAGGCCTCCCATGCTCTAGCTTTCCACATCATTTTGCTTGGAGGAAAAAAGAAATTTAAAACTCACAGCAGCTTGCATGTGACTCAGTGAATAACAGCCATCAACACTAACTGTCCCAAACCATTAGGTTTTCTAGATCCACGATGGCAGCTACAGTGAGCAACTGCAGTTTCTTTAGCAAAGTCTGCCACTCTGGATTTCAGCTTTTTCGGGGCTGCACTGGTCAAAAACAACCAAAGGTTTGTGATGTCTGCTAATTCATAAGGAAGTATCAAACTGCCAAAAACAATTACAAGCATTAAAAGTCTCCTTTACCAACAGTCCATATATTTTCCATCACTGGATACACTTGATTTTTTTCAGGGACACATGATGAGTTTTCCATTTCGTGATTAGCCACCTCATGTAAAATCAGAAAAACAGCAACAATCCACATATTTCTATCCAACACCTAGAAACACTTTTAACTGACCCTCTTACCTGGGCTCTACACTGAGAAAGTTGGGCAGCTTAACAAAATATAAGTCGTTCCCTAAATCAGTGTTTACTTTGGGTATTTCTACTTCTATTCTGGTCTCAGGAATTGGCTCCTCCTCCTGTTGATCCTGGGGCAATCCATTTTCATCCTAGTAAAAGAATCAATTTTAGAGCTCGAAAGAACCTTAGAAATGGTCTAATCTAGCTCAACCTCCACATTTTAATAACTTAGGTAGACAGGAAGCATATTGAGGCTTTGGAACTAAAGCAGCCCTCAATCTCTACCCTACCCACACAAGCCCCCACTAAAAACCACAAGGGAAACAAGATCGCTTTGGAAAGCATCAATATAAGATCTCTTTTGTGATAAATCTGTGTTCCAAATATTCATCAACCAAAGTCACTTTATCAATTAAAATCAGAGAAGATTTTCAACACAGCACACTTCTTGGCAAGAACAAGAAAAACACTTAAATCAATGATTCTCAAATCACAAATCCTTGCAGTCTTGTCTCTTCAAGTGTGGCACCAACCTCATACTGGGCCATTATTTCTTTTTTTTTCTTTCTTTCTTTTTATATCCAGTTTCTCCCAGTGGTAACATTTTGCAGACTATATAGTATAATATCACAAGCAGGAGACTGACCCTGATACAATCAGATACAAAACATTCCCATCACCACTAAGATTCGTATCACCTTTTTCTAAAGCTACCTCCACTTTGTTCTTGCGCTCATTCCTTCTTAAGGTAACCATTTATCTCTCTCCATTGCTGTAATTCTGCCATTTCAAGAATAGTGTGTCAGGGGACGCCTGGGTGGCTCAGTTGGTTAAGCAGCTGCCTTCGGCTCAGGTCATGATCCCAGCGTCCTGGGATCGAGTCCCACATGGGGCTCCTTGCTCGGCAGGGAGCCTGCTTCTTCCTCTGCCTCTGCCTGCCATTCTGTCTGCCTGTGCTCGCTCTCTCCCCCTCTCTCTCTCTGATAAATAAATAAAATCTTAAAAAAAAAAAAAAAAAAAAGAATAGTGTGTCAGTGGAATCACAATGCATGTAACCTTTTCAGGTTGGCTTTTTGTCACTCTGCATACCCTGAAATTTCATCCAAGCTCTTGTGTATACAAATACTTCAATCCTTTCCAATGCTGAACAGTACTCCACGGTAAAGAAGTACCAGGGCAATTTTCCTATTCCTCCTCATAAACAACAGTTCCTTACCTAAGGAAGTCATCTGTTCCTTGTATTTTCATACTGCAAATCAGTTAGCAACTTCCTCTCCTTGGCATAATAGCGACCTGAAATCTCTGAAACATTTACTTAGGCTTCAGTAAGGGCCCAGTTCACACTGGTAATTTTACTTACAACAGGCTGCCCTGGAGTAGGTGGTTTATCTTCTCCATCACTCCCTGATGATATATCATCTGCACCTCCAAACAGATCCATGGCTCCACTGCTATCTTTAATATTGAGCAAAAAGTTACAGTATTAGTACCTATAACCAAGGTTCTTCAAAGCTGTAACTTCCACACATTCCCAAGGTTTCTGGACCAGGTACCAGGAAAGCACTTCAGCACAACTCTGAACCTGGCTCTCAAAGATAGGACCAGAATGCCTATGGAAAGGAAAGGGGGTCAATTCAGTGGAAGGTAAAACTGCACAGATGTCTTTTCCCCTTCATTTAGTGCAACCGTATTCTTTATTTTCCTTTATTCCCCAGGAGCCCAAATGTCTTCTTACAGTCTAGATACTCACATTTGGGACACTCAATACATGCCTATTCTCTATATACTCCCTAAGTTTTAAAACTGCAGACCCCGGTCTACCATGAGAGGCAGAACTTCACCTAGGTTTGACAAAGCAACAATAATCTGTAATAAACCAATAAACCAAGATAGGTAGAAGAGGGGGTAAAAAGAAAGACAGGAGGGTGGTCAGAAAGTAGACTGCTTGCAACTGGGATTATATTAAAGCTATAATTATTGGCAATGACACAGTCTAGGATAAAACAGGAGAGTGAGCTATTAAGACAAGGGGGCGAATAGAACACTAAAAGGCAAGAGGCAACCTATTAGAATGGCCCAAATCCAGAATACTGACAACACCAAATGCTAGCAAAAATGTAGAGCAACAGGAACTCTCAGTCACTGCTTAAAGGAATGCCAGATGTTATGGTTACTTGAGAAGACAGCGTGGCAGTTTCTTACAAAACTAAACAAACCCGGGGTACCTGGGTAGCTCAGTGGGTTAAGCCTCTGCCTTCAGCTCAGGTCATGGTCTCAGGGTCCTGGGATCGAGTCCCACATTGGGCTC
>NC_081569.1:69630965-69638221 GCF_022355385.1 Mustela nigripes
AAAAAAAAAAAAAAAAAACTAAGCAAACCCTTCCCATATGCTCCAACAATCATGATCTTTGGTATTTACCCAAAAGAGCTGCAAACTTAGTCTACACTAAAAACCTACACACAGATGTTTATAGCAGTTTTATCCATATTTGCCAAAACTTGGAAGCAACCAAGATGTCCTACAGGAGATGAATGGATATACTGGTACATCCAGACAATGGAATATTATTCAGTGCTCTGAAGAAGTAAGTGGTCAAGCCAGGAAAATACATGGAGGAAATATATATTACTGAGTAAAAGAAGCCTATCTGAAAAGGCTACATTCTGTATGATTCCAGCTATATGACATTCTGGAAAAGGCAAACTGTAGAAACAGCAAAAAAATCAGTAGTTGTCAGAAGTTACGGGAAGGGAAAGATGAACAGGGAGAACACAAAGGGTTTATAGGGTAGTGAAACTGCTTCATATGATACCAGATGTGATACCATAATGATGGATACATGTGATTACACATATATTCAAACACACAGAATGTACAACACCAGAGTGAACCAGAGGGAACAGTAATATAAACGATGGGCTTTGGATGATAATGATGTATCAATGCAGGTTCACTAATTATTTTAAGATTTTATTTATTTGACAGAGAGAACAAGCCACAAGTGGGGTAAAGGGCAAAGGCAAAAGCAGGCTCTCCACCAAGCAGGGAGCCAGATACGGGGCTAGATCCCGGGACTCAGGGATCATGACCTGAGCCAAAGGTAGACGCTTAACCAACTGAGCCACCCAGGCACCCCTGGGTTCGCTAACTGTAACAAAGGTACTACTCTGGTGGAGAATGCTGTTAATGAGGGAGACTACACACGTATAGAGGTGGGAGGTATATGGGAATCTCTGTATCTTCCCCCAATTTCACAGTGAACCTTAAACTGCTCTAAAAACAATAAAGCCAAAACAATTTTTAATAAATAAATAAAGTGGCAAGGAAGGCCAGGGTACTCAAAGTTCATCTATTTGATAAAGTCAAAATGAAAACCCCACCCACAGATACTCTCATGTACCCCCTGGTTGTTTTTGTTTTTTATACTTTTATTTTCTTATTTGTGAGAGAGAGAGCGAGCGAGCACACGTGCACAAGCAGGAGGAGACGCAGATAGAGGGAGAAGCAGTCTCCTCGCTGAGTAGGGAGCCAGATGCGGGGGTCAATCCCAGGACCCCAGAACCATGACCTGAGCCAAAGGCAGATGCTTAACTGACTGAGCCACCCAGGTGTCCCTTTTTTTTTCTTTCTTTCCTTTTTTTTTTTTTAAAGATTTTATTTATTTATTTGGCAGACAGAGATCACAAGTAGTCAGAGAGGCAGGCGGCGGGGGGGGGGGGGGGGGGGGGGGGGAAGCAGGCTCCCCGCTGAGCAGAAAGCCCGATGCAGGGCTCGATCCCAGGACTCTGAGATCATGACCTGAGTTGAAGGCAGAGGCTTAATCCACTGAGCCACCCAGGAGCTCCCCCCCGCTTTTTTTAAGACTTATTTGAGAGCGGGCGTGCATGTGCATGGCAGGACAGGGGGAAACAGGGAGAATCTCAAGGGACTTCCCACTGAGTGTGGAGTGCCAGCAAGGGCTCAATCTCAGGACCCCAAAATCATTACCTGAGCCAAAATCAAGAGTCGGATGCTTAACCAGCTGAGCCACTCAGGTGCCCCTCATGTCCCTTCTTGATTCATTTTTTTCTCAGTTCTTATCACCATCTGACATACTATATATTTAATTTACTTCTTGTGTTCTCAGTCTCCCTACCCTACCCTGACCCTACCAGAATGTGAGTTCTTCAAGGGAAAAGGTCTTTATTTGTTTTGATCATTGCTACATTCCCAGTGCCCAGAAGATTACCAATACACAGTAGAGTCTCAATAAATAACTGAATAAAATGAAAGAAACAATGTATCTAATTCTCATGACAACCCTCTATCATTTCGCTTTTATACATCAGAAAATTGACTCTCTGAGAAATAAAATTTAAAAAAAAAAAAAAAAAAGAAAAGAAGAAAGAAATAAAAGAAAGGATGCCTGGGTGGCTTAATCAGTTAAGCTCCTGCCTTCGGCTCAGGTCATGACCCCAGGGTTCTGGGATCAAGTCCCACATCAGGCTCCTCTGTGGGAGCCTGCTTCCCCCTCTGACTGCTGCTCCGCCTGCTTGTGTTCTCTCTCTGACAAATAAAATAAAAAAAAAAAATTGACAAAAAAAAAATTGAAGCATAGTAAGTAATTCATTTGACCAAATTCATACAGCTAGGAAGTGGAGCCACAAAAATTCTAACTTAGATCATCTGATTCCAAAGTCCAGGTACATAATTACTAGTTGTCTTTAAGTATATCCCAGAGCCTGCTATTCTGCCAGCTCTCTCCTTTTATTTCTAGTTGACCCTCTAATTACTTGCTTTAGTTGTCATGTTACTTATAATAATTTATATAAACTGCTCAACATTAATATCTAATTATCATTCAGTACAATGAAGGTTATGCATAATCAAACTATCAAAACTGTATTTGTAGAAAATTTTTTTTTTTTTTTTAATTTATTTGACAGACAAAGATCACAAGTAGGCAGAGAGGCAGGCAGAGAGAGAGGGGAAGGAAAGCAGGCTCCTCTGTGGAGCAGGGAGCCCGATGCGGGGCTCGATCCCAGGACCCTGGGATCATGACCTGAGCCAAAAGCAGAGGCTTTAACCCACTGAGCCACCCAGGCGCCCCTGTAGAAACTTTTATACTAACGTCTTTATTGTAGAACAATCTGCCATTTGAAACAGTCATACATAGGAATGAATAGGTCGATCTTTTACCCTTAAAACAAACCTACCTTACCTAACCATGCGTTTTGATGAATTCTTCATCTAACCTACAGCTTAAAGAATCAAGTTCTTCATGTATTATTAACCTATTAAGCATTTAGGAACAAGTTGTCCTGAAACTATCAGTATTCAAACTAAAGAATGGAAGTTACCACCTCAACCAGAGCCACAGCCTCCCAGTAATACATTCAACTACCTGTAAACGAAGCAGGGGGAAAAAAAAAAAAAAGAGGGGCTCCTGGCTGGCTCTGTTCAGAGAGCAGGAAACTCTTTATCTCAGGGTCATGAGTTCAAGCCCCATGTTGTGCAAGGAGCTTACATTAAAAAAAAAGAAAAAGGTGACTCTTCTTCAACTGATTAAACATAAACAGTTCTAATATCCATATAACTTCCCCGTGTACACTACCTATATCCACACTCTTCTCTGTGGGTCATGCCGTCTGAGGTAAATGCCCAGAGTTGGCAGTGCACTACAGTTAAATGCAGAAAGAAAAACAGACATTTATACATATGTACATAAAAGAAGTATCTGGAATACCTTTTGGTACCTCAGTGTCACTATCTGCTTCTGAATCAGAGGCAATTGCATTCTTGCGTTTCATTCGTAAAACTTCATCTTCACTATCACTGCCTCTTGCAGATTCTGTAAGAGTAGAATTAGAGGTTCTTCATAATCACAGTCATTTCTTAACTTTGAATTCTGTGTTTTAAAAGCACACTGGGGATAAACAAACTATTGTATTGCAGTTCAATGGAAAATTACTCAGTAACAAATAAGAAGGAACTACTGATACATGTAACAATTCGGATGAATCTCAAATGCATAATGCTAAGTGAAACAAGTCTAAATGAAAGAAAAAGGCTACATACTATATGATTTCATTTTTCTGATGACATTCTCAAGAAAACAAAACTGCAGTGATAAAACAGATCAGCAGTTGTCAGGGGACAGGGATGGAAAAAGAATGATTACAAAAGGGACAGGGTGAGGGGTTTTTTTTAGGGTGATTCTTTATTTAGAACTGATCTGTGGTAGTGGTTACACAAAACTACATATGCATTAACATTACTAGAACGCACATACACATACAGACTGCAGTTAATTAAAAATATAACTCATTAAAGGAAAATTGTTTTCTATAAGCAGAAAAATCTGGCAGAATGAGAAGAGCAGTATTGAAACTTATGACCAAATTTATAGGACTCATTACAAAAGAGGTAAAAACATTGCAATGAAGGAGACAAATATAGTTTACCCTTGAACAACATGGGGGACAGGAGCACAGAACCCCCCAAATACACAAAGTCAAAAGTACACGTTTGACTCCCCAAAACAACTACTTATACCCTACTACTGACTGGATGTCTCCTTGATAATGTAAACAATAGATATTTTGTGTATTACACACTGTATTCTTACAATAAAGTAAGCTAGAAAAAAGAAAATATTAAGAAAATCATAAAAGTACATTTACAATAATGTACTGTAGTTAATGAAAAAATTCACATAAAAGTGGACGCACATTGTTCAGACCCATGTTGTTCAAGGGTCAACTGTATGACATTATCTCTGGATGGTACAACTGTTTATCTAATTGTAAACGTCAGGAAAATCACTGTCAATCCAGGTAAGAGCTAAGCAGAATGACCAGCTATAAGATTCTCTACCATAACCCTAGTCCAATGTTACTCTCCTAGTATTGGGGAAGTAATGCATGACCCTTAAGAATTCTGCTACCAGAAAAATTAACTCTACCCAGAACTAGTTATTGAATGCTTACTGCAGCCCAGTAGTCTAGATAGATTTATATCCATCTCTCAAAATTTTCTGGCCTCCTCTCCTAAATAATGCCAAAATGTGGTCCTGAATATTATCCTGTGAGGTATGTTTACAGGGTTAAAGACCTCCTCCCCCATATATAAGCTAAGATAGGATCAATATATAATTATGATCAAATACCTATGGAAATGAAGCAATCCAAGAATTCCTTGAGGAAGAAGTCTATCCTGATCAAGATGACTTTTACAATACAAACAAATAAGATCTCTAAATCCCTTTAATATTTTATATGAAGAACGTGTTAACGTGAGAAAACAGTGTAAGTGGACATTATAAAAGGGGGTCAAGAGGCCAAAGTTTGGCTACGTGTTTCCTGTAGTCTCTAAGGAATGAATATTCTGACCCAAACACATCTTTCTAGGAGGACGCATGTATTAAGCAACCATAGCACTGAAGTCAGCCAGCCATATTTTCATTCTCCAAATGTTATACTGCCTAGGCAACCTCCTGATATTATCATTTGGTATCCAATGTCAATTTTCCCCAAGGGCAAGGATACAACAAGAGAAATAACTGATGCTCCTGAAACAAGTAATTTTGCAATTTGATCTTTATAAATTAGTTTGTTATGCATTTGATTAGTCTGAGTGAACTCTTTGGGGCCTAATTACCTCTGGATGATCAAATTTTGGATCTCGAAAAACTGAGCTGGAACATGGTATTTACACCTTAGTATAACTACCCTATGGAGACGTTTCAATGGCATTGTTTTTTCCCCCCAGCGAAAGATACTCTCACCTGAGGCAAGCTTCTCAGCTACCCACCAGAATGGAACCAACTCTACTCATTATCTAGTTACTTAAGCACCATACATCTTTCTCCAAGGCTATCCTCCTTAAATTTTTTTCTTCCTGATCTATTATCAGATAACAAATGAAGGGGGATAAAAATAACAAATGCATTACAAAAAATTTTTAAAGCAAAATGTATACTTGGGAAAGACTGAAATGGAGGGACAGAAGAGAAAAACAGGGCACTAAAGGTGGGAATGTAGAAAGAATAAATGGGTCACTACTGCATCTGGGTGCTTCTACTAAACCATTCGGTTCTCCTAAATGCATTACCTGATTTACGATCCTGTTCCTCGTCATCATCTGAATGCCTGTGTTCTTCATCTGAGGCCTGTGGCCTTTCATCATCAGAATTTTGCAGTTTCTCCTCATCAGACATCTGTGGCCGTTCTTCATCATCAGAATTCTGTTTCTCATCCTCATTATCAGAAACTGCTGGTTGTTCATCCTCAGAATTAGCCTTCTCCTCCTCGGACAGTTGTCTCTCATCATCTGAAAGCTGAGGCCTATCCTCATCATCTGTATTCTGCATTTTCTCATCATCATCAGAATTCTGCAGTTTATCGTCATCAGATCCTTGTGCCCTCTCCTCATCATCAGAATTTTGCATCTTTTCATCATCTGACTGGTCGCTTTTGTCTTCTCTGTCCCATTTTTCATCATCTGAGTGTGCTTTTTCAGAACCTTCTGCTTCTGAGTGATGGCTCCCTCCATCTGACCTCTGACCTTCATCTTCATCATCATTATGGGCTTCAGATCCACTATGCTGATCTACATCTGAGGGCTCATTGTCTTCGTGGTCAGAACGCTCAGAAGCTTCTGACCTATTGTCTGATCTTTCAGAGTGATTATCACTCCCACTGTGATGTGAAGCTCCCTCATCCTCACTGTCATCTCCAAACAGTTCCTTATTACTTGGTTTTCCTGATTCACCCCCTTCATCTTGATCGCTTTCACTTGCAGAGGCATTACTGCCAGAAGCAGCATTCTCTTGATCAGAATCCGAGTCTGATCCAGAATCCGAATCTATGAAAGCATATAAACACATGGTGCTGTCAGTGAAAAAGGCAGAGGAAAGAACACCAAAAGTCAACCTCAACATGAAAGCAATGAAAATACATGTTAAAAACTGTCAGAATCAATTTCATCCCCACTCAGAAAACTAACCGAAAGTTGCAGCAACCGGAGGAATGCTTAACAAGAAAAAACAGCTGAATCTCAATAAAACTTCATGGTGTTTTAACTTACCCCCTTCCTCCACCCCAATCCCCAGCTCCCCAGCTCAATAATGCCTTAAAGACAGCCCAAATTTCTAGTACAAGAACTACTACTAGAGGAAACAGAGGCACCTCATTCACAAAGAATCATGGTTGTTAGTTTTGATCTGCCTGGTGGATCACTGAAGGACTGGCTCAAAGGGCTGACTTCAGATCACTTAGAACTTACTCAAATGAGGCAATTACCTGGGAACATTTGTCTAAAACATTTACAGGTGAATGTATTAGTTGCCTATGCCTAGGACAATGGATAGCAGTTGGGATAAGTAATAAGCTTAAAGAGCTTGGGAGGAAAGGCTGGAGAAAAACACAATATGGGAAGTAAGGGCTTTTTTTTTTTTTTAAGATTTTATTTATTTATCAGAGGGGGGGGGTGGAGAGAGAGCACAGGCAGACAGAATAGCAGGCAGAGGCAGAGGGAGAAGCAGGCTCCCTGCCAAGCAAGGAGCCCGACGTGGGACTCGATCCCAGGACGCTGGGATCATGACCTGAGCCTTCGGCTCAGGTCAT